>NC_029790.2:89213577-89221667 GCF_000816755.2 Arachis ipaensis
TTGTGCTGAAGTTAGTGTGGCTAACGTCACACTTGCTACCCAGTTGGTGTTTTTGGGGCTTAAAAGATGCCTCTGGTTTGTTCTCCAATTTCATGCCCACTATAGAGTATTATATCTCGTTGGAAAGCTCGGAATGTTAGCTTTCTAACGTAACTAGAATCACCTCAATTGGACCTCTGTAACTCAAGTTATGCTCTTTTGAAGAGGACAGGGTTGCTGGCATAGTGGCTGGCGTTATTGGCAAACGTGAGTGCCAATAACGGCCACGATCAGGGGCTGAAAATTTCCAGTTTCTGAAGCTTAAGTTAATGTCCACCCCATACTATTATATATTTTTGGAAAGCCCTGGATGTCTACTTTCCAACGCCCTTGGAAGCGCATCATTTGGAGCTCTACAACTCGAGTTATACTTCTTGAAAGGTGAAGAGGTCAGCTGGCCTTACTACAGGTTGATACCATGTTCATCTTTGCACTTTCGGGGCAGGTTTTCTCCCTTAAATTTAGAGTCCACCATGTAATGCCATATATGTTTGGAAAGCTCTGGAATCCTACTTTCCAATGCCACTGGAATCACCTCATTTGGAGCTTTGTGTCTCAAGTTATTCTTGTTTGAAGAATGCATGGTTAGGCTGCTGGGTGAGACTTTTGCCCACGTTAACTACCACGTTAATGTAGTTAACGTGGAAGCTAACGTGGGTCTTTTTGCTTCGCAAACGTTAGTGGAGATTACCTTTTCCACTAACTTTGCATCTCCCTTTCCTTCCACGTTAGTTCCCACGTTAATGTTACTAACGTGGAGACTAACGTGGGTCTTCTTGCACCTTCGCTAGCGTTATTGGCACTCACTTTTGCCACTAACGCTGCTCCTTCTTCAAAGTTGATGCCATTAACGTTCCCACTAACGTTCCAACTTTCCTTCCTTCCACGTTAATGGCCACGTTAGTGGCACTAATGTAGCCACTAACGTGGCTCTTCTCTGCTTCTTGTTACCTGAAATCAATCAAACAAAGTACATCAAAGTCTTGCTCTTAATCATGAGATCACGCATCATCCATTTTATCATTCAATGCATGCATAATTCTCATGAAATCATTCAAAATTCACAATGTTTGCTTGAATCATGGTATGAATGCATTTTCAACCAAATACTTGCTTATTTCTTAAGAAAATGCATGAAACCAACCTAAAGCATACAAAAAATGGCTAGTAAAACTAGCCAAGATGCCCTGGCATCACAACACCAAACTTAAATCTTGCTTGTCTCCAAGCAAGAAAAGAACTATGCACAAAGAATTCTCTTAATTGGAATGCATTGAAGAATTACTTATGATGCCCTAGTGGGTGAAGTGAATAAGTGACAGTGGGGTTAACTCTAATTTGTATGCTTATGCAAGGATTCCAGTGCTCATTAGTCCTTACATTTTGGAAGTTTTAGATCTTAGGACTTTTATTCAAATGATATTATGGAATCTTCTTTATGGATTGTCACCTTTGAAGCAGCACTTATTTTCTAGCATTTTTCTTTTCTTTTTGTATCTTGGCCTCGACTCTAGGTATCATGTCTCAAAGCGGCTCTTTAAGATAAGCTTTCAATCAATACTCCTAAACCAGTTGGTCTAAGGTATTAGGTGTTGAAGCACCCCTTAGGATATACTTGCTCAAGCCTCTCTCTTTGACACAAATCCACCACAAGCATGTAACTAGGACAATAACTCTTTGAGTTCTTGTTTCTTTCTTTTTCTTCCTAGTAATTGATGCTCAGAGCCTTGGGCTTGTTCTTTGTTTTTCTTATTCTTTTGTTTTCTTTTGTTGCTGCTTCTTGGATCAATAGATGTTTGAGAAATTCCATAATACTTTTCTAAATTTCAATTCCTGTCTATGAGCTCCCATGCAAGTTTTCACAAACATGCAACCTCAATACACAATCATACAATCAGAACCTCCACTCCTCTTAATCTTTTGCTTGCCCCAAGATTTATAAAATTCTTCAACATTTTCCTTTCAAAAGAATGATTTCTTTGTTGCATTCTTAGAGATATTGGGTGCAAGTAAAATTCAAGATGATAATCATGATGTCATAGCAACATGTTACAAATCAAATATCAAATTATGCTTATTCACAAGGAGTAATCACACATGCATACAAAGAAAATAGAGGGCAATCATGCAATTTAAAGTGCTGGAAATAAGTAAGAGGAAAAAAGAACTTTACCACCTTGTAGTTCATCTTCATTGTTGTTGCCCTTTTCCTCCTATTCTTCCCCTTCCCACACCAAACTTAGAATGATTGCTTATACTCAAGCAACAATTAAAACAGTGGTGATGGGGTTTATGATGGATCATGAATGTCTTAGAATGAAGTTTGAGTATACATGTGTTTCAGCAAGCAAGATTAAGGATACAATAAAGGCACAAGAGATACAAACAGAGACATTTTAATTGCATTAATAAGTGGTGTTGGCATGGTACTTTGCATGAAAGTTAAGTGGCAACACCAAATTTAGTGTGATACTGTCATTTTAGAATGATGCAAATACCTAGTAAAGATTGAAAATCATTTTATTGCATGGCAACACCAAACTTAGAATGCAATCATATGTCAAATGATTGAAAGTAAACTATGTAAGGAAAGAAAATGTTACCTACGGTTGGGTTGCCTCCCAACAAGCGCTCTTTTAATGTCATTAGCTTGACATGTTGTTCATGAGTTTCTTCCTCTTCTTCCAGTTTGTTAAGAGGAATGACCTCAAGAGGAAAGAGGAGCCAGTTAATGCCCCTTGTTTTGAGTGCCTCTCCCCAGCAAGCTTTTTTTATTGTTAGCTTGTGTAAACTTGCTTGTTGGGGTAGGGGTGGGATGGCTTTTAGTTGACCTTTTCATTTCCCTGGATATTGTCCTTCTTTTCTTGGTCACCATCCTCTTTTTTGTACTCATGTTGATTGCCTTCACCACCTTGATTTCAGTACTTGGGTGTTGTATGATGGTTGGAGCATCCTCTTCATCAAGAGCTTCTTGAATTGGTGGTTCAATGAACTCATCCTTTATGCAACTCTCTGTTTTATTGGAGTTGTGTGGACTCCCTTGATTGACTTCCTCCCTTTCTGCTGCATGATGTTGCATTGAGCCTTTTGGGAGTGAGTTTGCATGTTCCTTTGTCACCCTTAGTAGCCTCTGTGGGTATGGAGCTTTGGGCTTATATACTCGCACAGCCTCCTCCTTCTTCATATGAATCTCACTTGGTATGACTGCCTCTTTTTCTTGTTCTTCTGATTCCTCCCTTGTTCTTGACCTTTGAATGAACTTCTCTATTTCTGGAGAGAGTGAAGTGGTCTCTCTTTGTAATCTTAGCTCTTCAATGAATTGTTCTTTAGAATAGAGTTGTGCATTCTGTCTCAATTTTTCTTCATGGTCTCTTTTTGCTATTTTCTCCTCTTCGTTTGTCTTTATTATTTCTTCAAGGAGGAGTTCTATCCTAGCGAGTATCTCTTCTTCTCTACTTTTTTTGAGTTCTTCCATGATGAGTTCCATCCTAGCAAGTCTATCTAAAGGAGGTTGGGTAGGTTGTAATGGTTGGTCGGGGTTGGCTTGTGAATGGAATTGGTTGTTTTGTGGTTGTGTGTTCTGAAAGTGGTATGACTCTTGTGGGTAGTGGATTGAGTTTTGTGGATGGTGAAATGAATTGTATGGATTTGGGATAGACTTTTGTGCTGAGGCATACTCAAATGATGAAGAATTTAAGCATGTAAAACTTGAAGGTGAGGTTGTATAATTGAGAGGTGATGGCTCTTGATGAATTGGGTATGAATGAGTGAAATCTCTTTGATTTTGATCTTCCCAGCCACAACTTGAGTAGTGATCAATTTCACCAAAATATGGACCATTTTGTGGCTCTGGAAAGCACCCCATTTCATGTTCTTGATACTCCCACCCACCATGAGCATAGTAAATTGGATCATCCTGTGGTGGTGGAGAGTTTCTCATGAAATGTGATTGACTACAATATGATGGATGCTCCTTTCTTTTCTGCAAAAAGCTCTGTCTCAAACAATACTCACCAAAAGACATTGGAATCTCCATTGTAATAAATGAGGGATTCTTAGTGAGGCAATATCACAAACAGTTGGTTAGCAAAAGAAAATAAAGAAACAAAAGAAAATAAAGACAAAAGAAAAGTGTCTAATCTAGTAAATCAATCAACCGGTAGTTTGTTAATCACAATTAATCCCCGGCAACGGTGCCATAAACTTGATACACGGAAAACTTGTCTCTCAACAAATTCCCCTTCGGCAAGTATACCGAATTGTCGTCAAGTAATAACTCACAAAAGAGTGAGGTCGAATCCCACAGAGATTAACGGATTAAGCAATCAATGGTTAATTGATTATCCTAGTTAGACGAATCAGATTGGAGTGATAAGAAACAAGGAAATGTAAATGGCATAAAAGTAAAGAAAGCAATAAAGTGCAGAAAAGTAAAATGGCAAGAAAAGTAAATGTAAGAACTAAAAATAAAATGAACATTGGGATCAAGAGATATTGCAATCCTCTGGATCAAGTTCATTCTCATCTCTTCCTCAATCAATGCGTTCATTGATCTCCTTGGCAATCTTAAGTGATCGAATTACAATTCCTTGTAATTCAATCTCTCAAATCTTGATCAATAGCCAATTTCTTGGTCAATTGCTCATGAGAAGAGATGAAGTATGGTCACTGATTAAACCACATGCTTTCCCAAATCAAGTGTTGGTAGGGTTATAGTCACATACCCCTCCAACCCCAATTTGTTCCAACATGAGAAAGCATTTCTAGCATGATCTCTTCATTCCTCTTCCAAGGTTCAGAAGAGATCCAAGTATGAATAGCTTCTTTTCCAAGATAACTACCCAATTGGATGAAGATTGAAAGCTTTCTAGTAAAATCAAGAGAAAAGATAGAAGAAGAATAATGAAAACTAATATTGATCCATCAAATTACAACAGAGCTCCATAACCCAATGAAAAGAGTTAGTTGATCATTGCTCTACCAAAATAGAAAAGAAAGAAAGTGCAAAAAAGTAAAGATGAAGATTAAAACTAAAATTGAAACTTCAAAATTCATAAATGAAAAGTACAAAGAAAAGAAAGAGAAGGAAAAGTGTGTAAGGGGAGGGAGTCCGAAGACCCCTCTTCAATCCCCCCCTCTAGAATGTCCTTTGAATGTAAAAGCTAAGACCCTTATATAGGCTCTCCTAAATTACAAAATGAAATTAAAAGCAATTTACAATTAAATGAAAATTCCTATTCTAGATGCTTCTTGTGGCCTTGATTGGTTGACACTTGTGGGCTTGCTTCCTTGAGGTTGGGTGGTCCTTGAAAGAGAATCAAGTTGAGGTCTAGGTGCTAATATCAGTGCTAACGTTAGCCACACTAACGCTACAAGTGTGGCGTTTGTGCTGAAGTTAGTATGGCTAACGTCACACTTGCTACCCAGTTGGTGTTTTGGGGGCTTAAAAGATGCCTCTGGTTTGTTCTTCAATTTCATGCCCACTATGGAGTATTATATATCGTTGGAAAGCTATGAATGTCAGCTTTCTAACGCAACTGGAATCACCTCAATTGGACCTCTGTAACTCAAGTTATGCTCTTTTGAAGGGGAGAGGGTTGCTGGCATAGT
The DNA here is from genome assembly GCF_000816755.2 of Arachis ipaensis. Taxonomy (NCBI): domain Eukaryota; kingdom Viridiplantae; phylum Streptophyta; class Magnoliopsida; order Fabales; family Fabaceae; genus Arachis; species Arachis ipaensis. The sequence continues at coordinate 89,219,227 of NC_029790.2, forward strand.
GGCTAGCGTTATTGGCAAACGTGAGTGCCAATAACGTCCGCGATCAGGGGCTGAAAATTGCCAGTTTCTGAAGCTTAAATTAATTTCCACCCTATACTATTATATATTGTTGGAAAGCCCTGGATGTCTAATTTCCAACGTCTTTGGAAGCGCATCATTTGGAGCTCTACAACTCGAGTTATACTTCTTGGAAGGTGAAGAGGTCAGCTGGCCTTACTACAGGTTGATACTATGTTCATCTTTGCACTTTCGGGGCAGGTTTTCTACCAAGAGGAAGAGGTTGAAATTGAAGAAGCTTGCAAAGATATGGAAGTTGTCAAAGAAGAGCCCAAGGGAATGGAGCTGGAAATCACCTTGCCAAGGTTGCTGGAGACCTCTTCCCCAAAGCCATCACCATCCATCCCTCATTCAAGTGGGTAAATCTCTCATCTCTAAGCTTAATTAGCTCACTTGAATATGATTTGCTTGAAACAAATGGTCAGCTTAGAGCTCTTTGTGGCTTTAAGAGTAAGAGGGAGATGGTTAGTGGTAGGAGTCGTCATGCAAGATTCAATATGGTGGAAAGCTCAAAGTTTAAATGCAAAGGTTGGTGTAAAGCTCAACTGAATGGGTCTAGGAAGTTGTTTGGCCACTTTAGTGAGAATTTAGATTGCCTGCCACCCGGTTGGAACACTAATGATCAACAAGAAGACGGGTGCAAAAGCAAGGTTTGGGACCCCGGAATTCAGTCTAGAAATCAACACTCTTGGGGCCTTGTCACTTGCTTTAACCTGCTTGAAGGCTTTCTGCGCCTAGTTTGGGACCCCGGAGGCCATTGAAATCACAAACATTGGTGGAGATTCCTGGATGATTTCAAGCACAAGCCACCATAACAAAGGACTCTCCAAATGTCCAACTTAAGGACAATAACTAAAAGTGCTAGGTGGGAGACAACCCACCATGGTATGATCTTTCATTTTTATTCTTAGTTTTATTTTATTTTATTTTCATTTTTATTAGTGGTCATTCATAAATTTTGCATAAGCATCTGCATTCTGCATTCTGCATTTTTTACATTAAAAAAAAAACACGCACGCGACGCGTAAGCGTTGCTGACGCGTCCGCGTCACAGGAGCATTAGGAAGAAAAGAAAAGTGAACAGAGAGTCACGCGAAAGCGTGGCTAGAGGCGTGCCTTAGGCACAAATATGATCATGCGACCGCATCGCTGACGCGTTCGCGTCGTTTGCGAAATAGCTTCCCACGCGTCCGCGTCACCCACGCGAACGCGTGGCTCTGTAAAATCGACGTAAAGGGGTGTATGGCAGTATGTTGGGCTGGAATGGGGCTGGACTCATGCTGGAAGCCCAAGCCCTCCCACGCGAACGCATTTCCCACGCGGCCGCGTCATTTTCCAAAAATGGCCATCCACGCGATCGCGTCAACCACGCAACCGCGTCACCCAAAAATTGGGCAAAAAGAGTTTCGAACAGAGAGTTGTGCGAACACGAGGCTGCACTCGCGCCAATCGCACAAATCAGGCCACGCGATCTCATGATCCACGTGTCCGTATCACCTGACCTTATCGCACACCACGTGATCGCATCACTCACACGTCTGTGTCGCCTGCGCCGCACAACTTATCCAAATCAGCGCCAATTATCTTATCTTTTCTTTTCTAATCCTAATTTCTTCTATCTTTCCTTCTTTCTTCTTTCTTTCTTACTTTATCTCTTTCACTTCTCATTCTTTTTTACCTTCATTCTATTTTACTTAATTTGTATACTTTCATTCATTGCATTTTAATTTTGTGCATATTTTTATTTTCTTTTCTAAATTTATTATTTTTCCGTTGGTGTTAAATTTTCTTATTTAACAGTTGCATCTTCTCTTGTATTATTTTGGGTGCTTAGTGACTTGTTTTATTTTGATTGGGTAATATTATTTAAATCAATGCCAATCTTTTATACCTGTGCTCCTTTTTGTATTGATATGAACTTATACTGTCTTTTATTACCCATACTCCTCCCCTTTATTGCAAATTTTGCACCACTGTTATGCCATGTGCTTCTATTGTTTTCTCACTTGCATGTTGTAGCTACCATGTAATTAAGACCCCCATTATTTGGTATTAACCCACTCAGACTTTATTTATTTTCTTATCTTTATTTCTGGGTTACTTTTTCTTCTTTTTCCTCTTCTTTCAGGCTGGCCACTAAAGAAGGAAAAAGGAAAACTTCTAAAAGGGGAGACAGACAAGTCCATCTACACAATCTCTAGAGAAAAGCATCAGTTGTAGCAGTCCGTCCACCTGAACATCTCTGCATGCACCGAGGACGGTGCAATCTTTAAGTGTGGGGAGGTCGATACCGATCTCCATGGGTTAGTTATTTTCTTCTCAACACCAATGTCTTATTTTCTTTATTTGTTCATTGTTGCATCTGCATATTTGATTGCATGTTC
>NC_029790.2:89221771-89240861 GCF_000816755.2 Arachis ipaensis
AGCCACTTTGAGCCTTTTAATCCCATTTGTTCTATATTTTACCACATTACTAGCCTTAAGAAGAAAAATAATTAAATATCCTAATTGAATCTTTGGTTAGCTTAAGATAGAAATTGTGTGTTAATTAAGTATGGGAAAACTGTGGGAACATGGGTTAATAAGGGAATGTGTCATGTTTTTACTTTGATAAAATATTGTGAATTTAGGTACCTACTCATGTGAGACCAGAAAAAATTAAAAATCCATGTGCATTGATAAGTTATGTGTATTTTTTTCAATTTTAAAAAAATAAAGAAAAAAAAAAAAAGAGAAAAAAAATCCAAAAAAAATATTTAATAAATAAGTAAATAAATAAGGGGACAAAATTATCCCAATGTTAAGTTAATGAAAAATCAATGCATATGTGATAAAATTAAAGAAAAGTTGATACATGAGTATGATATGCAAAAATGGGAACTTTGGGTAGCTAAGCATGATTTTACAATTACATAGAGTGTGTGTATAGGTGAAGAGCTTAGGTTAATTAAAGATTCATATTATAGCTCACTTGGCCATACATATATCCTCACCCTTACCTTAGCCCCATTACAACCCTGAAAAGATCTCATGATGTTTGCATTGGTACATTAAATTTTTGTTGATTGGTTAGATGAAGAACAAAGTTTAGAAAGCAAGATTAGAGAAGAGTAGAGTGATTAACCCTAGACACTTGAGCGATTAGAGTGCATATACACTACCAGTGAGGGTTCATTGCTTGATTCTATGTTCCCTGCTTTCATGAGCTATCTTCTTACAAGTTTACTTGTCTTTTATTGTATGATTTGAATTAGTGAAATATGATTTATGTTTGTCTTGAAAAGCTTATTTACTTTTAACCAAGTAGATAGAAACATCTTAGCATGTAGTTGCATTCATATAGATAGGTTGCATTTCATACATCATATCATTCCTCTTTACTCCTTTATAGCTTCTCTTGAGCTTAGCATGAGGACATGCTAATGTTTAAGTGTGGGGAGGTTGATAAACCACTATTTTATGGTTTATATTGTGCTAAATTGAGTGGTTTTTCATCCATTATTCTCACGCTTATTCATAGAAATCGCATGTTTTATATTTTCCTTCCCGATTTTGTTCTATGATTGAAAACATGCTCCTTTGACCTTAATTTTATTAATATTAATTCTCCCTTTATACCATTCGATGTCGTGATATGTGTATTAAGTGTTTTCAGAGATTACAGGGCAGGAATGGCTTGGAGGATGGAAAGAAAGCATGCAAAAGTGGAAGGAATACAAGAAGTTGAAGGAACTGCAAAGCTGTCAGCCTGACCCTCTCGCACTAAAACGGTCATAACTTGAGCTACAGAGATCCAAATAAGGTGGTTCCAGTTGCGTTGGAAAGCTAACGTCTGGGGTTTCGATTTGATATATAATTTCCCATAGTGGCCATACCGCTAGGCTACGCGAATGCGTGTTCCACACGGACACGTCGCAGTGACAAAAATCAGCGTGGCAGATTTCTTCTCCAACGATTTCTGGGCTGTTTTCGACCTAGTTTTCGGCCCAAAAAACACAGATTAGAAGCTATAAAGTGGGGAAATCCATTCATTCATAATAAACAACTCCATAATTCATAATTTTAGGTTTTAGATGTAGTTTTCTAGAGAGAGAGGCTCTCTCCTCTCTCTTAGAATTTAGGATTTCTCTTAATTTTAGGATTGCTTCTTCTCAATTCCAGGTTCAATGTTCCTATAATTTAACTTCTCTTCTACTTTTATTTGTTAGTACTCTGGTTTATTTATTTTTTTTATTGATTCTCTTCTTATCCAAATTGGCTTATGAACTCTTCATGTTAGATTTGAATATTCTATTTAATGCAATTTGAGGTATTTCAGATTTATGATTGCTTTCTTCTATTTATGATATAAATAATTTAGATTTTCCCCCTTTACTTTGATTAAGTAATTGGTGACACTTGAGTTATCAAACTTAGCTGTTGATTGAAAATTAGAATTTGCTGATTGATTTGGATCCCTCTAAAGCTAGTCTTTCCACAGGAGTTGACTAGGACTTGAGGAATCAAATTAATTAGTCCACTTGACTTTCCTTTATTTAGTAAGGGTTAACTAAGTGAGAGTAATAAATAATTCTCATCACACCTGATAAGGATAACTAGGATTGGATTTCCAATTCTTATACCTTGCAATGGTTTTCATGATAATTAATTTACTTTCTTGTTAGTTTATTTTTCCTGTTCACTATTCAAAAACCCAAAAATATACCTTTTTTCTATAACCAATAATAAATCATACTTTCCTGCAATTCTTTGAGAAGACGACCCGAGGTTTAAATATTTCGGTTATTAATTTTAAAGGGGTTTGTTACTTGTGACAACTAAAACGTTTGTAAGAAAGGAATTCTTGTCGGTCTAGAAGCTATACTTACAACGCGAATTAATTGTGAAATTTCTAGATCGCGCGAGAGTTTCGTTCTTCAAGGGGTTTATATAAGAGTGGAGAGAGGGGTAGGGTTCATGTATTAGGGGTTAGGTTTGGGAGGTAAAGGATTTGAATTTGAATTGTGAGGTGATTGGGGAAGAGAAATGGAGGTGATTGGTGAGGGGTATTTGGGGAAGGGTGTTATGGGAAGGTGTGAAGAAGAGAGATAGAAAGTTGAGGTAGGTGGGGATCCTGTGGGGTCCACAGATCCTGAGGTGTCAAGGATTTCGCATCCCTGCACCATTTTGGGAGTGTGAACGCCCCTTGGGGTGCCAATCGTGGCGTTAAACGCCAGGTTGCTGCCCATTTCTGGCGTTTAACGCCAGCTTTTCTTCCCTTTCTGGCATTAAACGCCAGCTTGATGCCCTTTTCTGGCGTTAAACGCCAGTCTGGTACCCTTACTGGCGTTTAAACGCCAGTAAGCTCCTCCTCCAGGGTGTGCTATTTTTAATGCTGTTTTTTATTTTGCTTTGATTTTTGTAGTTATTTTTGTGACTCCACATGATCATCAACCTAAGAAAAACATAAAATAACAATAGAAATTTAACATAGATAGGTAAAAATTGGGTTGCCTCCCAACAAGCGCTTCTTTAATATCAGTAGCTTGACAGTGGGCTCTCATGGAGCCTCACAGATACTTAGAGCATGATGATGGCCTCCCAACACCAAACTTAGAGTTTGAATGTGGGGGCTCTGGTTGACTCTGCATTGAGAGAAGCTTTTCATACTTCCTCCCCATGGTTACAGAGGGAGATCATTGAGCCTTAAACACAAGGTAGTTCCCATTCACTTGAAGGACCAACTCTCCTATGTCAACATCAATCACAGCTTTTGCTGTGGCTAGGAAGGGTCTGCCAAGGATGATGGATTCATCCTTATTCTTCCCAGTGTCTAGGATTATGAAGTCAGCAGGGATGTAAAGGCCTTCAACCTTTATCAAGACATCCTCTACAAGAGAGGGGCATAAGGTTTACACTTGACCCTAGGTCACACAGAGCCTTCTCAAAGGTCATGGTGCCTATGGTACAAGGTATTAAGAACTTTCCAGGATCCTGTTTCTTCTGAGATAATTTTAGTTGAACCAGATCATTCAGTTCATTGATGAGCAATGGAGGTTCATCCTCCCAAGTCTCATTACCAAATAGCTTGGCATTCAGTTTCATGATTGCTCCTAGATATTGAGTAACTTGCTCTTCAACAATATCTTCATCCTCTTCAGAGGAAGAATACTCATTAGAGCTCATGAATGGCAACAGTAAGTTTAGTGGAATCTCTATGGTCTCCGTATGAGCCTCAGATTCCCTTGGTTCCTCATTAGGGAACTCCTTAGAGGCCAGTGAACGTCCATTGAGGCCTTCCTCACTGAAAATCACTGCCTTTTCTTCCTCCCCAGATTCGGCCATGTAGGTTATAGTTATGGCCTTGCACTCTTTTTTTGGATTCTCTTCTGTATTGCTTGGGAGAGTACTAGGAGGGAGTTCAATAACCTTCTTACTCAGCTGACCCACTTGTGCTTCCAAATTTCTAATGGAGGACTTTGTTTCAGTCATGAAACTGAGAGTGGTCTTAGATAGATCAGAGACTACAGTTGCTAATTCAGAGTTGCTCTGCTTAGAATTCTCTGTCTGTTGCTGAGAAGATGATGGAAAAGGTTTGCTATTTCCAAACCTGTTTCTTCGATCATTATTACTATTGAAGCCTTGATTAGGCTTTTGTTGATCCTTCCATGAGAGATTAGGATGATTCCTCCATGAAGGATTGTAGGTGTTTCCATAGGGTTCTCCCATGTAATTCACCTCTTCCATTCCAGGATTCTCAGGATCATAAGCTTCTTCTACAGAGGAAGCTTCTTTATTACTGCTGGATGCAGCTTGCATTCCAGTCAGACTCTGAGAAATCATATTGACTTGCTGAGTCAATATTTTATTCTGAGCCAGAATGGCATTCAGAGTATCAATCTCAAGAACTCCTTTCTTCTGAGTTGTCCCATTGTTTATAGGATTTCTTTCAGAAGTATACATGAACTGGTTATTTGCAACCATTTCAATGAGTTCCTGGGCTTCTTCAGGCGTCTTCTTCAGATGAAGAGATCCACCAACAGAGTTGTCCAATGACATCTTAAAAAGTTCAGACAGACCATCATAGAATATGCATATGATGCTCCATTCTGAAAGCATGCCAGAAGGACACCTTCTGATCAACTGCTTGTATCTTTCCCAAGCTTCATAGAGGGATTTGCCTTCCTTCTGTCTGAAGGTCTGGACTTCCACTCTAAGCTTACTCAATTTTTGAGGTGGAAAGAACTTTGCCAAGAAGGCATTGACCAGCTTTTCCCAAGAGTTCAAGCTTTCTTTAGGTTATGAGTCCAACCATGTCCTAGCTCTGTCTCTTACAGCAAAAGGAAAGAGCATAAGTCTGTAGACCTCAAGGTCAACCCCATTGGTCTTAACAGTGTCACAGATTTGCAAGAATTTAGCTAAAAACTTATGAGGATCTTCTCATGGAAGTCCATGAAACTTGTAATTCTGCTGCATCAGAGAAACTAATTAAGGCTTAAGCTCAAAGTTGTTTGCTCCAATTGCAGGAATTGAGATGCTCCTTCCACAGAAGTCATAAGAGGGTGCAATAAAGTCACCAAGCATCTTCCTTGCATCTCCACCATTGTTGTTGGGTTCGGCCATGTCTTCTTCTTTTTCGAAAAATTCTGTCAGGTCCTCTCCAGAGTGTTGTGCTTTAGCTTCTCTTAGCTTCCTCTTCAAGGTCCTTTCAGGTTTCGGATCAGCTTCAACAAGAATGTTCTTATCCTTGCTCCTGCTCATATGAAAAAGAAGATAACAAAAAAGAATAGGAATCCTCTATGTCACAGTATAGAGATTCTTTGAGGTGTCAGAGGAAAACAGAAATAGAGGGATGAGGTAGGTAGATAAGAATTCGAACATATGAAGAAGGAGAGAGAGTCCGAATTGCTAATTGAGGAGGATTGTTAGTCCTTAAATAGAAGAAGGTGAGAGAGGGAATTTTCGAAAATTTTTAAAAGAAAAATAAAATTAAAATTTAAAACAATTAGTTAAAGAATTTTGAAAAATGGTTAATGGTTTTTCGAAAATTAAAAGTGAGAAAGTTGTTAGGTGATTTTGAAAAATATTTTGAAATCAGTAATCAAAAAGATATGATCGAAAATTATATTGAAAAAGATGTGGTTTGAGAAGATATGATTGAAAAATAATTTTAAAAAATTTTAAATTAATGATATGATTGAGAAGATATGATTGGAAATTAATGACTTGGCTAACAAGAAATTTAAAAGATATGATTCTAAAATTCAAATATTGAACCTTTCTTAATAGGCAAGTAACAATTTGAAATTTTTGAATCAAATCATTAAATGTAGCAAGGATTTTTGAAGATATTGAAAAATAATTTAAAAAGATTTTATTTTGAAAAAGATATGATTGATAAGAGAGGATATGGAAAAGATAAGATTTTGAAAAATTAGTTTTAAAACTTTCAAAATTGAAAAAGATTTGAATTGAAAACAAAATTACCTCCTTTGTGTTGTCCTGGCATTAAACGCCCAGAATGGTATCCATTCTGGCGTTTAACGCCCAAAATACTACCCTTTTGGGCATTGAACGCCCAGCCAGGTACCCTGGCTAGCGTTTAAACGCCCGTTTTCCTTTCTCACTGGGCGTTTTTGAACGCCCATCTTTTTCTCTGTAATTCCTCTGCTGTATGTTTTGAATCTTCAATTCTCTGTATTATTGACTTGAAAAGACATAATTTTGAAAATTTTTTTGAATTTTTAATGATGAGAGAGAGCAACAACAAAATGAAACTAATCATGAATAACTAAGATCAAATAAACAATGCATGCAAGAACACGTTGAATGTCAAGATGAACATCAACACATATTTTTAAGAAAAGAATGACATGCAAGACACCAAACTTAGAAATTTTCATTCTGTAGACACTAATAATTCAAAAATGCATATGAAAAACAAGAAAAGACACCAAACAAGAGAATTTAAAGAACAGACCCAAGAAAATCATCAAGAACAACTTGAAGATCAATGAAGAACATAATGCATATATTTTAGAAAAAAGCAAGAAAATTACAAATATACTAGACACCAAACTTAAAATGTGACACTAGACTCAAACACAAATTATTTTTTATTTTCATGGTTTTATTAAATTTAGTTTTTTGTATTTTTTTTTCGAAAATTATTTTGAAAAGGAAAATAAAGAAATTCAAAATTTTTAATGAGAATTCCAAGAATCATGCAATGTTAGTCTAAAACTCCGGTCCAGGAATTAGACATGGCTTACTACCCAGCCAAGCTTTAGTGAAAGCTTCGGTCCAAAACACTAGACATGGTCAATGGCCAGCCAAGCTTTAGCAGATCATTACATTCAACAACAAGATTGATAGAAATCAACAAGCTCTTGTGATGATAAGTTGAAACCTCGATCCAAAAGATTAGACATGGCTTCACAGCCAACCAGACTTCAACAGATCATCATGAAACTCTAGAATTCATTCTTAAAAATTCTGAAGAAATTTTTTTTTAGGAAACTAAACATATTTTATTTTGTTCTTCAGAAAATAAATTTTTTTTTTGAAATTTTTCAAAAATAAAAATCTTAAAAATAAAATAAAATTACTTAATCTGAGCAACAAGATGAACCGTCAGTTGTCCAAATTCAAACAATCCCCAGCAACGGCGCCAAAAACTTGGTACACGAAATTGTGATTCACACTTTTCACAACTCCGATGCAACTAACCAGCAAGTGCACTGGGTCGTCCAAGTAATACCTTACGTGAGTAAGGGTTGACCCACGGAGATTGTCGGCTTGAAGCAAGCTATGGTCATCTTTGTAGATCTCAGTCAGGCAAATTCAAATAGTTATGAGGCTTTGATAATTAAAATATAAGTAAAACAGAAATTAAGATAGAAATACTTATGTAATTCATTGGTAGGATTTCAGATAAGCGTATGGAGATGCTTGTTGCTTCTGAACCTCTGCTTTCCTATTGCCTTCATCCAATCATGCGTACTCCCTTCCATGGCAAGCTGTATGTTGGGGGACCACTATTGTCAATGGCTACTGTCCGTCCTCTCAGTGAAAATGGGCTGGCTACGGGTTACGTAGGGCTAATCATCTGTCGGTTCTCACTCATGTTGGAATAGGATCCATTGATCCTTTTGCGTCTGTCACTACGCCCAACACTCACGAGTTTGAAGCTCATCACAATCATCCCATCCCAGATCCTACTCAGAATACCACAGACAAGGTTTAGACTTTCCGGATCTCAAGAATGTTGCCAATTGATTCTAGCTTATACCACGAAGACTCTGATCTTACGGAATGGAGGGCTCTGTTGTCAGGAGAGACAACCATGCATCATGAACCAGGAGGCTAAGAGATACACACTCAAGCTATTGCAGATAGAATAGAAGTGGTTGTCAGGCACGCGTTCATAGATGAGAATGATGATGAGTGTCACGGATCATCACATTCATCAGGTTGAAGTGCGAGTGAATATCTTAGAATAAGAATAAACTTGAATTAAATAGAGAAATAATAGTACTTTGCATTAATTAATGAGGAACAGCAGAGCTCCACACCTTAATCTATGGGGTGTAGAAACTCCACCGTTGAAAATACAAAAGTGATGAAGGTCCAGGCATGGCCGAATGGCCAACCCTCAAAACATGATCAAAAGATCAAAAGTGATACAAATATAGTCTCAGAAATGATCTAAAGATGAAAATACAATAGTAAAAGGTCCTATTTATAATGAACTAGTAGCCTAGGGTTTACAGAAATAAGTAAATGATGCAGAAATCCACTTCCGGAGCCCACTTGGTGTGTACTTGGGCTGAGCGTTGAAGCTTTCACATGTAGAGACTTTTCTTGGAGTTAAACGCCAGTTTTGGTGCCAGTTTGGGCGTTTAACTCCAGCTTTTATGCCAGTTCTGGCATTTAACGCCAGAAAAGGGTAGAAAGTTGGTGTTTAAACGCCAGTTTGCGTTATCAAAATTCGGGCAAAGTATGGACTATTATATATTGCTGGAAAGCCCAAGATGTCTACTTTCCAACCAAATTGAGAGCACGCCAATTGGGCTTCTGTAGCTCCAGAATATCCACTTCGAGTGCAGGGAGGTCAGAATCCAACAGCATCTGCAGTCCTTTTTCAGGCTCTGAATCAGATTTTTGCTCAGGTCCCTTAATTTCAGCCAGAAAATACCTAAAATCACAGAAAAACACACAAACTCATAGTAAAGTCCAGAAATGTGATTTTTATTTAAAAAATAATAAAATTATAATAAAAATTAACTAAATCATACTAAAAAATACCTAAAAACAGTGCCAAAAAGCGTATAAATTATCCGCTCATCATTGACAAAAACAAGGAATTGTTAATACAAAAAAAAAGAGAAGAAAGAAGAAAATCATGTATATAATAGCATATGAAACAAAAAGCTAAATAAAGGATGCATATGTTTGTGTTGTGGAAAGAAAATGCATGAGTAAATGTGAGATAGGAGATAAATGGGTAATTAGGTTGTTTTGTTATATGTATAGGATGATATAGGATTAGGTGGACACTTGAGCTAATCAAAGATCTAATTCACTAAGTCCACTTGACCATATTGATCTTACCTTAACCCTAGCCCCATTACAACCTTCCAAAGACCTCATGATATTTTTTTTTCATGCATCAAATATTAGTTGATTGTTAGATGATTTGTAAATCTTTGAAAAGTATGATTAAAGGAGAATTGAGTGATTAAACCCTAAACACTGAGCGAATAGAGTGTAAACATATCTGGTGAGGGGTTCGATCGCTCAATTTTATGTTCTTGTTCCTTATATTGCACCTTCTTGCAAGTTGTTTGTTGGTTAGTTTTGAAAATCTCAATTCAATTCTTTGGATGTTGATCATAGTGCATTGACTTTTTGCCTTGGCCCTAAAGCCTTCTTGGGATGGATTGAAGTTTCATGGTATGTTTTTACCAATTTTCAGTAGAATAGACATTAGTAAGTAATATCTAGGTTAGTTGCATGCATATAGGTAGTACATTGAATAAGTTGCTTACCCTTTTTTGCCTTTCTCCTTTGATTGTGATTAGCATGAGGACATGCTATTGTTTAAGTGTGGGAGAATTGATGAATCTATATTTGATGATAAATTTTGGTTTAATTTGAATGTATTTCATCACATAAACTCACACTTATTCATTCAAATAGCATACTTTTGTGTTTTCTCTCTAGATTGTGCCTAAATGTGAAAATATGCATTTTTGTGCTTAAATTAGTGATTTTAATCCCAGTTTTATTCCATTCGATGCCATGACATGTTTGTTGAGTGATTTTAGGTCCTAGAGGCAAGTTTGGCAAGGAAAAAGTGGAAGGAAGCATCTACAAAAGGAGAACACATGAAGAAAACAAAGGAGAAGCACACAGCCATGTGTGCATACGCACAACTCCCTGTGCGTACACACAAGAGAAAATTTCAGCATGTGTGCGTACGCACACACCCGTGCGTATGCACAAGTACCAATGCGTGACTTCATTAAAAAGTCACGTGGCTCGCGATTTGAGGGGTTTTTTGGCCCATTTCTGAAGGCTTTGGAGCATATATGAAGGGGGAAGCAACACCATATCACGACATACACTACCATACTTCGTAGAATACATTTTAAGATTAGTTTTAGGGTAGTTTAGTTTAGGTATTCTCTCAAATTTCCTTAGGTTTAATTAGGGTTTGTAGCATTTTATACTTCAATTTTGGTCTTGGATTTTTGCTATCTCATTGTAAGTATTTCTTTAATTCCTCTTTTATTACATTAGTTGTTCTACATTTTCATATATTTCAATTTCTCTTGTTAATATATACATAGTTTTTCAATTTTGAGTTTTGGTTTATGAATTTGATGTTTGATGCTTATTTTATGTTTGTTGAGTTGCCTTTTTTGATTTTGATCATTTGTGGTTCATAGCTTTCATCATTTTCCCAATTTTGTCATGTTTTATGATTATGCCCTCTATGTATTTGATGAAATACCAGTTTTGATTATGGGATAATTTCCACCCCTTGGCTTGGGAAAATGAGTTTATGGATTACTAGAGCCATAATGTCCAACATTTAGTGATAATTCTTGAGTTGTTAGTTGTTATTGTTTCCACTAACGCTAGCTTCTTACTAAGGTAATTAGTAAGTTAGCTAGGATTTGTGCGTTAATAACAATTATGCTCACTTGACCTATCCTTCGATGTTAAGGGTTGACTTAGTGAGATTAATACATCATAATTATCATAGTTGTGGTTATGGCAAGGAAGGGATTCCATAAATCATCCCAAGTCAAGGTTTTCCATTTATTCTTTGAACCACTTTTCCATCATTTTATAGCATTACTTGTCCATATTACATACATAGTTCTTTCATTCCTTTATTACTTTATTAATTACAATTTTGCCTCGTTCTTTTATCTCTTTATTGTTTGCTTCAATCATTGAAAACCCTCTTGCTTCTCACAATCAAAATTGTGTGCGCTCTTAGGCATTAATTCCTAGGGAAGACGACCCGACGTTTGATTACTCTCGGTTAATTTGAATTAGAAATATTAAACTTTGATTGAGAGGATCCATTGCCGGTTTGGACTATGCTACCGACGAAGTAATTCTTGTTTTTCTAAAATTCCAAATCGGCACGATTCTCCACTCATCAGAGATTTGATAAACCCCAATTTTGTGGTTTATCTTGTGCTTAATTTAGGAGATTTTATCAATTTTTCTCACATTTATTCAATGAAATAGCATGGTTTTGTAATTCTCTCTAAATTTATGCTCAAGTATGAAAACATACTTTTTAGACCTTAAAATAGCTAAGATTAATTCACTTTAATTTCACTCGATGCCTTGATGTGTTTGTTGAGTGATTTCAGATTCATAAGGCAAGTATTGGATGGAAGAAGTGAAGAGAAAAGCATGCAAAGTGGAGAATTCATGAAGAAATGAGCATTTGGAGAATTCATGGCCACGCGCACCCATCAGCCATGTGTACGCGTGAGGAGGAATTTTGCAAGTGATGCGCACGCGTCGTCCATGCGCACGCGTGATGATCGGCACGTGACTCACTTAAAGTGAATTCGCTGGGGGCAATTTCTGAGCTGCACAGGCCCAAATCCAATTCATTTCTGAGACTATTTCATGCAGAATTCAAGCTTGGACAAAGGAGGAGTAATTACTTTTAAGATAGCATCATGTAGTTTAGTTTTCTAGAGAGAGAAGCTCCCTCTTCTCTCTAGAATTAGGGTTCTTAGGTTAATTGCATCTTAGGTCTAGGTTTAATTTCTTGTTTTCATCTTATTTTACTTTCAATTTCTTGTTATTACATCTTTGCTCTCTTAGTTCTCTTGTTAATTTTCCTTTTATGTCATTTTTATGTTCATGCACCATTGTTGGATTTGGTTTCTTTTTTTTTAATGCAATTTATGTTTTATGTTCCTTTATTGTTGATTTGGGTTGTTGTTATTATTTCCTTGCAATTGGGTAATTGTAGATTTATTTTTCCTTGCAATTTTACCATGCTTTTCTTTAATGCCTTCCATGTGTTTGACAAAATGCTTGGTTGGATGTTAGAGTAGATTTTTGAGGATTCTTGGCTTGGAAAGAGAAATTAGGTAATCTCGAGTCATGAATATCCAACTCATGTTGGTGATCTAGAGTGATTAGTTAATATTGTTTCCATTGACTCTAATATCTTACTAATTCAATTAGTAAGTTGATTAGTACTTTTAGATTGAGATTAACTAGTCCTATTTGACTTTCTCCCTATGTTGAAGATGACATCGTACCTTCTTCTGATGTTGGAGATGACGAAATAGGATTAGCTCTTGTTAATTATTGTATGACTAGGATAGAAAACCTAGATTCTCAATCCTTGCCATGAATGTCTCTCTTTATTACTTGCTTTATTTGTTTGTTTGCTTTATTTTCTTACCATTTATTTCTTGCCCTTTTATAAATCAAACCCCCCCTTGTTCCTTCATAGCCAATAATTGATCACTTCATTGCAATTCCTTGTGAGACGACCCAAGGTTTGAATACTTCGGTTAATTCTTATTGGGGTTTGTACTTGTGACAACCAAAATATTTTAAATTTGATTTGAGCATTACTTGTCGGTTGGGAACTATACTATCAACGAAATTATTTTGTGTGAAATTCCTAACCGACGGTTTTGTTCTTTCAGCTACTTTTTTTTATTCTCTCTGCCTTAAGCTTGCATTTATAGTGATATATTCATATAATGTAAACTTAATTTTCATTTTTCTTGTTATATGCAGCCATCTTCTATAATTGCTCTCCAAGATTAGGTATCTGGTACTGATATTCAAAACTTTGATATGATCATATATGGTTGCATATATTTGCTTTTATATGCAACAAATTGTTGAGACATCTGATGAACTCAAGTCTGCTCTCTCAGAATCCTTCTCGGCTTGAAATCGGCCATTATCAATGTTATTATTGATTCCTATGCTGGTTCAGAGTGTGGGATGCTGCAACATAAGAATTGATTTTCAAATTTTAAATTTCAATAACACAAATTGCATAGCCTTGTGGTTTTCTTTGGTGTACCATGATATGATAAAGACATAAATTATATTCCATGAATCCACACAAATGTAAAATGTTACATGATTATAATGAATACTTGAATGATAGAAACTGAATTTTATATATACTTATTACTACTATTTCTGTTTCATTTTATCCATTCCTTTTTTTTTAGATTCTTAAGATAAGGTATTTTGAAAGTAAAAAAAAAAAAAAAGAGAAGGTATTTTTGGTACAATTTGTATATAAATAAGTAAAAGAATGATAGTGACAAAATAAAAGGGATTATAGGAATATCTTTTATGTCGTAGAATCATTGAATAGGGATTATAGGTATATCTTTCATTGAATATTTATAGTTTCACCGAATTTTCAATTAAGTATCTATACTTTTTTTCTTTTTAATTAGGTCCCTAAGGATATACAAGTAATTTCACAATTCACTAATTTTTTTACGTTTAACGTCAATAGGGACTAAATTAAAAAAAATAATGTATAGGGACCCAATTGAAAAAAAAAAGTATAGGGACCTAACTGAAATTTTGGTGAAACTATAGGGACTTGCAGAGTAATTAAACTATTAATTTATTAGCTAATTATTAATTAATTTCCAGGGTTTACAATTTTCACATGCAACGCCTGCTTTTAAAAGAGAAGAGTTCGACCATGACTACAAAGAGGGATGGTGGTTGCAGTGGTTGCAGGGCGGGGCTATGGGGCTGCGGGGCTGCGTTTGAGGACTAGGTTTCTCCAAATAAATTTTCAATTTTCAAAGAGAAAGGGAAGAGTGGGACTAGCTGGCTACGTTTGGGGGATTAGGATTCTTTCTTTTTTCTTTTTCTTTTAATGGTTAAACAACGCTGTTTTGAGGATCGGCCAGTTTCGGCAGTTTACCGATTAATTGCCGGTTCGATTGATTCTTTGACCGTTTTTTGCTAGGCGGTTGATGAATCCATATTTGATGAGATATTCTGGCTTGATTTGAATGGATTTCATCACATAAACTCACATAAATTCATATAATCTTATTAATATACAAACTCAAGTTAAATAGTATAAAGAAATATCAAATATTAAATGTCAACATAAATATTTATCAATCATCTAAACCTCAAGATGTTCTTGTGAGTTTCTTTTTTTGGGATAATTATTTAAACATGTTATGTAATTATGATTGTGATTTCAACTATTGTGCTAAGAAAAACCTTCAAGGAACAAGGATATGTTGATGGTGATAGTGTCTTCTGAGGCATCAATGTCTCCTCATCCAGCCCCTCTAATTTCTTCAGCTAAAGCCATAACAAAAGGAATGGTACCAAAAAATGAGGTAGTTAATGAATCATCAAATGAGAAGCTTTTTGTTATTGCAAGTGAAGATGAACAGGCCAATGCACAAGTTTGAATGTAGCAACTTAACAGAACTTAACAGAGCCAAAAAGAAAAAAAAAAGCGGCAACAAAAGTTAAATACCAGCAACAAATAATCACTCTAAATCCTGAAATCAATAACTATTTCAAAAAAAATTCAGAAACATCATACTTAAAAATTAAAAAACGGCAACAGCAGCATAACAAATCTATTTTAATCAACAATTTCAACAACACAAAATCAATGATTTAATTAATTTCAGATTCAGAATTCATAAATCAGAATATCAGACATTCAAAACACTGAAATAGACTCAACAATAATGACACTAAATTAAACAGAGCATTAGCAAGGAAGAAGAAGAAGAACATTAGCAACATTATTTGAACAAAAAATTCAGAAATTAAAAGTAAGAAGAAGAACCGAGCATTCAGAACCAACCTTCAAGGACCATCAGCAACAGCAACAGATCCAGAACCAACCTTCAAACATTCAGAACAAAACTTCAAACCATCGGCAAATACAAGACATATTTGAACAAAACATCAAAAATCGAATAAGACTTGAACCAAGACCGAAGCAGACTTGAACAAAAATTGAAGCAAAGTTGAACAAAAATTGAAGCAGACTTGATCCAAAACCGAAGTAGACTTGAAGAAAAATCAGAAATGGAACAAAAATTGAAGAAGAAGACCAAAGTGAAGATGAAGAAGAGAAGCCACTAACCTGGGTCCGTGCCGAGAAGCCAGCAAAGATGAAGAGCCGAAGAGGAGCTGGGTTAGGCAGCGACGCTGAGGAGCTGGGTTAGGCGGCGATGATGGAGGGCTAGGTGGAGGGCAACACGGCTAGGGTTTCTTTCATTCAAAGTTCTGCAGAACATGGATGAATGAATGATTGTATGAAGGGGATATCAACACATATGAAGGATGTATTATTACAAGCTTACATTAGGTTTTAGTCTTAGTTTTCCTTAGTTAGAAATCATCCTTAGGAGTAGGAGTAGTGTAGATAGCAAATGCTCTCCTAGGGTTTTAATTGTAGCATTTTATAGCAAGTTTGATCTTGGATTTTGCTTCTTTAATTGTAAGTACTCTCAATTTTCTCTTTAATTACATTATCTTTACTTTCATTTTCCTTTGGTTCAAGTACTTTGTTAATATTTGCAATTTTGAGTTTCTTGAAGTTTTGATTGATGAATTTTGTCTTTTATGGTTTATATATGCTTGATTGAATTTTTATTGTTGACATTGTGAATATTTTGGTTATAGTTTGCATTTTTCTTTGCAATTTCTCATATTTTGGTTTTATGCGCACAAGGTGTTTGTGAAAATGCCACTTATGGATTTTGAGTAGATTTTAACACCTTGGATTGGAATTTGAGTTCATAGGATACTAGAGTCATGATGTCCGACATTTAGTGGTAATTCTTGGGTAGTTAGTTAACTCTTGTGTTCATTGAAGCTAGCTCTTTACCAATTAATTTGGTAAGTTAGCTAGGACATATGGATCAAGGTCAATTATGCTTGCTTGACCTACTCCTCGATGTTAGGGGTTGACTAAGCGAGATTGACTCATTATAATTACCATAGTTGTGGTTATGGCGATAATAGGATTCTTTGGATTCTCATTCCCAAGTCAAGGCTCTTTTATGCATATCTTGGTATTTTCACTAGTTTTGATCTTGTTTCCTTTTTTGCTTGCATTGATATCAATTTTGATCATCTCTTAGTTCTTTTATTTCTTAGTTCTTTTAATCTTTCCTTTCTTGATTTCAAAACCCCCTTTTTGCCTCCACAACCAAGAGCGTAACATTTCAATTGCATTCCTAGGAAGATCGACCTGAGGTTAAAAGACTCTCGGTTTATATGTTTTGTATTGAAAAATATCAAACTTTGATTGAAAGGATTGTTCGTTAGTCTAGGCTATGCTTGCAACGAAGAAATAATATTTTGTGAAATTCTAGATCGACATCTATTCTCTCATCAAGTTTTTGGCGCCATTGCTAGGGATGCAATTAGTGTTATAACTTAAGTTGTTGTAAATATGTTGATAGTGTAAATATCTTACTTTTTTGGTTGATTGGTTGTTTTTGTTAATATCTAGGTGTTTGTTTTTCTTGTTTGTTTACGTCTTTAGTTTTTATTTTCAATTTTCTCTGAGTTGTCACCCTCTTGGTTTGGAGTTTAGTTGTGATCATTTTGTAGGGCCTGATAACTTCAATTTTGGATTGCATCATGGGATTGGAGCATAAATTTTGGAAGGAGAAACCTCCTCTATACTACAACGAGCCAAACCGTCCCCAATATGCATACCCAAATCAAGGATATGGTGGGTTTCACAACGATTACATACTTCCACCACCATATACCTATGACCCATACCCCCAACAAAACCCTCAATCACTACATTTTCAAACACCACACCACCATCACCGTACACCTTCTTACATATCACCTCAAAACACTTACCAACATGAGTCACCTCCCACACATACAACCTTTTTTCCACCCAATGAACCTTCTCTCTTATCTAACTATGGAGTTCCCCAACCCTTGGCCCAAGACCATCAAGATGTTCAAGTCTTTCTCCAAGAGCAAGAAGGATTCTGAAGAACTCAAGGGCAACTCATGGCTACCATAGCCGAGGCGGTGAACCACTTGGTCCTACTACGCTCATCCGATCAATACACTTCTCTTGAAAAATGTGATGGATCAACTAAAGAATGGAGTGAAGAGGGGAATGTGGAGCCTCAAGGGGAAAAAGAAAAGTTAGATCATGACATGCAACAAAGGGAGAAAGGGAAGTATGTGAACCAGAGGAGAGAAAGGTAGAATTGAGGGAGATTGAGCAAGATGAGGATTCCATCATTGATGATTTTTTGTCCTCCTTGGTCAATCCCCTTAATGATCCTAATGAGCTTCTTCCCATTGAGTTTGAGAGAGACATGGAAGTAGACTTCTCACAACCTCCTTGTTATGACTTGAGTGATGGAGAGGAGGAAGTTGGTAAGGAAGCAATTCCATTCCAAGAACATATTGAGTGAGTGGCAATTTCATCTATGAACTTCATTGGCCCCCATCAATATGTTAAAGATCAACAAGAAGGTGACCGGATACCTAGGATATGGGATCCCAGAGGAGCTTTGAAGTGCAAGCTTGGATGGAGATTCAAGGAGGAATGGAAACATAAGCTGTCCTAACAAGAATCTCCTTAAAAAGTCCAACTTAAGGACTTTAAACCAAAGTGCTAGGTGGGAGTGATAAACCACTATTTTATGGTTTATATTGTGCTTAATTGTGCGGTTTTATCAAATCTTTACCCACTTATTCATATGATTAGCATGTGATAAACCACAGTTTTATGGTTTATGTTGTGTTTAATTGTGTGGTTTTATCATGATCCTTACCCACTTATTCATTAATTTAGCATGCATTTATATTTCCTTCCTGAAATTATTACATGTTTGAAAACTGCTTCCTAGAGACTTTTAATTTTGTATTTTTAACTCTCCTTTATTCCATTCGATGCCGTGATCTATGTGTTAAGTGTTTCAGGCTTTATAGGGCATGAATGAGTTGGAGATTGGAAAGGAAGCTAGCAAAAATAGAAGGAACACAAGAAATTGAGGAGATAACCAGCTAGAAGTAATGCGGTCGCATGGCTCACGCGACCACGCGAAAGAGGAAAATTCGCAGTGACGCGGCCGCACGGCTCACGCGACCGCGCGGACTGGAAAAACTCGAGCGACGCGGAAGCGTG
Organism: Arachis ipaensis; assembly: GCF_000816755.2. Lineage (NCBI taxonomy): Eukaryota > Viridiplantae > Streptophyta > Magnoliopsida > Fabales > Fabaceae > Arachis > Arachis ipaensis. Next base: position 89,240,028 of record NC_029790.2, read on the forward strand.
GACGACGCGAACGCGTGGCAAGGAAAAGCGCGAATGACGCGTCCGCATGGATGACGCGATCGCGTGACATGCGCGATCTGCATAATATGCAGGATTCGCTGGGGGCAATTTTGGACCCTATTTTGACCCAGTTTTCGGCCAGAACAGGAGACTAGAGCCAGAGAACATGCAGAAACCAAGGACAACATTCATTCTACACAAGTTTTAATTTTAGATCTAGTTTTTACTCCTCCTCTAGGTTTTCTCTCTAGACATTCATAGTTCTTAGGATTTAATTTGCGATTGCTCTTTGCATTGGAACACTGAGAAGAGTTATTACCTCATTAAGACTTCGTCATTCTAGTTCGTTTTCTTTACTTGGTTTACTCTTCCATGTTCTCTGCGTTGTTTAATTTTACCATTGGAATATTCTTAGGATTATTTAATACAAGGATCACTTTTATTTTTAATTGACTATTTTAATTTTTATTTACAATGTCTTTCTTTAATTCCTTTTCATATGCTATGAATTTTACCTTTACAATGAGTGAGTAGTTCCCTAACTTGATGGGGAGTTGATTTAAAGGAACCCTTGAGTTGGAAGGTTCAAGAGAAAGATTGTAATTGGGTTATTGTTGGTTTGCTCTCTAATTTCTGACACCAATCCTCCCCAGAGTGGATTGGGACTTGTGGATAGAACAGTATTCCAACTTGTTTTACCTTCCCTTACTTAGTAAAGGATAACTAAACGAAATAACTCTCAATTGTCAATTAATCTTAAGAGTATTCCATCAAGAATAGGGCTTCCATGTAATCAACTCCCAGTCAAGGCTTTTATTTACATTATTCAAATTC
>NC_029790.2:89241322-89251306 GCF_000816755.2 Arachis ipaensis
CTGACACTAATCCTTTCCAAGGGAGAGGATTGGAACTTGTGAATAGAAATAGCTTTCCAACTTGCTTGACTTTCCTCTACCTAGTAAGGGATAACTAAACAGAATAACCTTCAATCATCAATTAATCTTGAGAGTACTCCAACAAGAATAGAGCTTCCAACTAATCTACTCCCTGTCAAGGTTTTTATTTAAATTACATAAATTCTCTGATTTAATTTCTTGTTTATCAACTCAACCATGTTTAGAAAACATCTAATTAATAAAATAGCACATCTTTCTGCAACTCGTTGGGAGACGACCTGGGATTCATACTCCTAGTATTTTAAATTTTAATTTTCTGTGACACCTTTCTAAATTGAGCAGTGGATTTCTGGCGAGTTAAGAACTATACTTGCAACGTATATATTCTAATAATTTTTAATTCACCAATTTCTGCCCGCATCAATTTTTGGCGCCGTTGCCGGGGAGTTGCAATAGAGTGCTAAAGTTATTAATTAGAATTTATTTATTTGCATTTTTATTTTATTTTTCTACTATGAGCTGCCTGTTTCTTTCGTCAAATGACGCGTTCACTCCCTGATCCGCGCTTGCTAATATTCGATCTTGAAATTGAAAGGACTATTTCACGAATAAGGCGAGCTCGGCGTCGGTTAGTCCGCTCTGAGGGCGGATCTAAAACGTCACTTGAGGAAGAAACCAGCCCCCGTTCTACTGATTCGGTTGATTCACGTGCAGACGACATGGCAGAACCTAGGAGAATTACTATCCAGGAGGAAGGAGCCCCTGATTTTACAATACAACCGTTTCAAGCGCATCAACCAGCGGTGGCTACAGATTTTGAAATAAAGACCACACTGCTCAATTTGATGCCCAAGTTTCATGGCTTACCTGCTCAAGAGCCTATCAAGCACCTGAGAGATTTCCAGGCAGCCTGTTCTCCTGTCAGGCGTGATGGTGCTGATGAAACTTCAATTTTGCTGAAAGCTTTCCCATTTTCCCTTGAGGGAAAAGCAAGAGAGTGGTACTACACTCAACCCCTAGCAAATGTATCCAACTGGGATACGCTCAGAAAATAGTTTTTAGAGAAATTCTTTCCATCTGAAGTTACTGATAGACTGAGGAAAGATATTTCCACGATTGTTCAAGATGACAACGAGACTCTCTTTGAATACTGGGAGCGCTTCAATAATCTTCTGGAAGTATGCCCCCACCACATGATTGACAAGATAGTGTTACTCAGCTATATCACACAGGGCATGAGGCCCCAAGATAAGACCACATTGGAAAGTGCTATCAATGGGTCTATGAAGAAGTACAAGACCACTGATGAGGCATGGCAATTGATCAGTGACTTAGCTGAATCTACTAGGAACCACAGACAGAAGCAAGGCCGTTCAAAAGCCATTACAGAAGTATCCTCTAGCAGAGAGACTGCTGCTCTAACTCAGAGTATCTGTGAAATGACCAACTTGCTGAAGTAAATGCAATTGAATCAACAACAAGTTCAGCAAGCTCAACCTCCTTTACCACAGCAAAGCCAACAGTTAGTTCCACAGAGAGTTTGCAGAATTTGTGCTGATTATAGTCATTATACTGATGAATGCCCCCAGCTCCAACAGAAAGACAACATGGTGGCATCCACTCATAATTTCTATGACCGCCCCAACCAAGGGTACAATCAAGGTGGAAATAATAACCATGGATGGCAGGACAATTCTAACCAGAATTGGAGGGACAATAATAACAGAGGAGGAAGAGATAATCTGGGAAATCAGAGGTGGAATAATAATAACAACAGGCAGCAGAACCAACCTTACAAAGCACCTCACCTGAGGCAATCCCAAAGACCACAGAATACCCAACAGCAGACCTCTCAATTTAATCATCCTTCTTCATCTCCTAATGAAGAGTTACTACAATTTTTTAGCGAAGACAACAACCATGAAAAATAACATTAATGCCAGTCTGAATGGTCTGACCGCTACTTTGCAAGCTCTTGTCTCACAGATTGGATCAATGCAGAATTCCAGTAACCAACCTTCAAGCTCCAATGAAATCCCCTCTCAACCATTACCCAACCCGAAGGGGGACATTAATGCCATCACCTTGAAGTCCGGAACCACACTGCAGGAGAGGAATCAGGAGGAGCCAAGCTTACCAGAACACGCCACAGCTGAAGAGGTAATAGAAATAGAAGATGTTGAAGAAGAAGATGACATACAGGACATAGCTGAAAAAGAAGAAGCCCAACCACAGGAGGAAGCACCAAGAGGCGCACACACTGCAGAAAACACCACTCCCATTCCATTTCCACAACTTGCAAGGAAGCCCAGGAAGCAGCTGGAACCCGATCCCAAAATGGTAGAAATATTCAAAAAGGTTGAGGTAACTGTTCCTCTTTTTGAAGTTATTCAACAAGTACCTAAATATGCAAAGTTTCTAAAAGATTTATGTATACATAAAGACAAAATTAATGAATTAGAAACTATTCCTTTAGGTAGTTCCATATCTGCTTTAATGGGAGGATTACCTGAGAAGTGTAGTGACCCAGGTCCTTGTATAGTTAATTGTACTATTGGTGGTGTAGTAATTTATGATTGCATGTGTGATTTAGGAGCCTGTGTTAGTATAATGTCTTTGTCTATATATGATATTTTGAGGCTCCCTCCTTTAAAAAGGTCGGCAGCTCGTTTTGTGTTAGCAGATAAAAGCATTATTACAGTGGCTGGAGTTACTGAAGATGTTTTAGTGAACATTAAAGGGCTTACATTTCCCACTGATTTTTATATCTTGGAGATGCCCCATAATGACTCAGATAAGCCATCATCAATCCTACTTGGAAGACCATTCCTGAAGACATCAAAATTCAAATTGGATGCTTTTTCAGGAACATACTCTTTTGAAATAGATGGCCGAATAGTAATCTTCAATCTGAATGGAGTCATAAACAACCCTCCAGAAGATCATTCTATCTTCCAGTGTGATGTCATAGATGAAACTGTAGGTGCAGTTCACAAGGAAGAGTTAGAAGAGAGGCACACTGGACAAGGTCCAAGTGTGGGGACCCTCTTAACTGACAATGAGGGCACTTCGCCATTTTTACAAGCTCCAAATAATCCAGAGCCTGCCCATGATCAGAAATTAGAATTGAAACCCCTTCCTCCACATCTCAAATATGCTTATCTCGAAGATGAGCAGAGATTTCTGGTTATCATTGCAAGGGAACTCACTTCTCAACAAGAAGAGCAGTTACTTGATGTACTGAGGAGGCACAAGAAGGCAATTGGGTGAAGTTTGGCAGACATAGTAGGCATCAACCCTCAAGTATGTGAGCAAAGAATATTTTTAGAAGAGGGAGCAAGACCTGTCCGTCAACCCCAAAGAAGATTGAATCCCACTATCTTGGAAGTTGTCAAAAAGGAAGTGACTAGACTATTGGAAGCAGGTATCATCTATCCCATTTCAGACAGTGAATGGGTTAGCCCAGTACAAGTGGTGCCCAAGAAGTCTGGAGTCACTACAGTGAAGAATGAGCATGGAGAGCTCATAGCAACTAGAGTTCAGAATGCTTGGAGAGTTTGCATTGATTACAGGCGTCTCAACCAAGCCACCCGTAAGGATCACTATCCACTTCCATTTATTGATCAAATGCTGGATCGCCTGTCAGGTAAATCACATTATTACTTTTTAGATGGTTACACAGGTTATTTCCAGATTCATATAGCTCCTGAGGATTAGGAAAAGACCACTTTTACATGTCCTTTTGGGACTTACGCTTACAAGAGAATGCCATTTGGCTTGTGCAATGCACCAGCTACTTTTCAAAGGTGTATGATGAATCTTTTCTCTGATCTTATTGAGGACTGTATGGAGGTTTTTATGGATGATTTTAGCGTTTATGGTGATTCTTTTAGCCTTTGCTTAGATGGATTATCTAGAGTATTAGATAGATGTGTTAATACAAACCTTGTATTAAATTTTGAAAAATGTCATTTTATGGTAAAACAAGGGATTGTATTAGGACATGTGGTATCTAATACTGGTATTTCTGTAGACCCAGCAAAGGTGAATGTTATTTCTAGTTTACCTTACCCCTCCTCTGTGAGAAAAGTCCGTTCGTTCTTTGGCCGTGCAGGTTTTTACAGGAGATTTATTAAGAACTTTAGTAAGGTAGCACTTCCCTTATCCAGATTACTGCAGAAGGATATTGAGTTCGAGTTCAGTGAAGATTGCAAACAAGCATTTGATAAGCTGAAGGCCGCCCTGACTCAAGCTCCAATTGTGAGAGGACCAGACTGGAGCCAGCCGTTTGAAATCATGTGCGATGCTTCCAACCATGCGGTAGGAGCAGCGCTGGCTCAGCGCGAAGGTAAGGATCCTTTTGTTATTGCTTATGCATCTAAGACTTTAGACACTGCCCAGTCCAATTATACTACTACTGAGAAAGAGCTTCTTGCTATTGTTTTCGCTCTGGATAAATTCCGAGCTTATTTACTTGGTACTAGAGTAGTGGTGTATTCGGACCATGCAGCTTTAAAGTATCTATTATCTAAAAAGGAGTCCAAACCAAGGCTCAAACGTTGGATACTGATATTACAAGAATTTGATTTAGAAATAAAGGATAGGAGTGGTAACCAGAATTTGGTGGCAGACCACTTGAGTCACCTTGAGCACATTAAGGATGATTCTACTCCTATAGATGATAATTTTCCATTTGATAACCTGCAAGTAGTATCTGAGGTATCTCTTTGGTATGCACCTGTAGCTAATTATCTAGTTAGCCGCACATTTCCTCCAAACTTTTCTAAGCATCAAAGAGACAAGCTGAAAAGCAAGTCTAAATATTATATATGGGATGACCCATATTTATAGAGATGTGGCCCTGATCAGGTAATTAGACGGTGTGTGCCTCAATCAGAATTCCAGTCCATCTTAGAGGCCTGTCACTCATCTGAGAGTGGAGGACATTTTGGCCCTCAAAGAACTGTTAGAAAAATCTTAGACTGTGGATTCTGGTGGCCTACTCTTTTTTGAGACGTTGCTGAATTTTGTAGAAATTGTATCCCATGCCAAAAATTTGGTAATATATCCAGAAGGGATGAGATGCCTCAACAATATATGGTTTTCTGTGAAATTTTTTATGTTTGGGGCATTGACTTCATGGGTCCATTTCCAAATTCCAATGGTTATTTTTATATATTGTTAGCTGTGGATTACGTTTCCAAATGGGTGGAAGCAATTTCTACCCGCACTGATGACGCTAACACTGTTGTTTCCTTTGTGAGAAACCATATTATCTGTCACTTTGGATCACCACGAGCAATCGTGAGCGATCAAGGCACCCATTTTTGTAACAGGAGACTAACAGGACTAATGAAGAAGCATGGGATAATTCATAAGGTTGCGACAGCATACCATCCTCAGACTAATGGGCAAGCCGAGGTGTCAAATAGAGAGATAAAGCGTATCTTGTAGAAGATAGTAAAGCCTCATAGAAGAGACTGGAGCACCAGGCTACAAGATGCACTCTGGGCATACAGAACAGCATACAAAACACCCATTGGGATGAGTCTTTTTCGCTTAGTTTATGGAAAAGCTTGTCATCTCCCGGTAGAAATAGAGCACAAAGCCTTTTGGGCAGTCAAGGAGTGCAATATGGGAATTGAGAAAGCCAGAGTTGAAAGGAAGTTGCAAGTGCAAGAACTGGAGAGCCTTCGCCTAGAAGCTTACGAGAACTCAAGACTACACAAGGAGAAGATGAAGGCTGTACATGACCAGAACATCAAGAGGAAAGAGTTCCAACCTGGGGACTCAGTCCTCCTTTACAAATCTCGACTGAGGCTCATGCCAGGCAAGTTGAGATCAAGATGGGAAGGTCCATACAGAGTAGAGAAGGCCGAACCGTACGGAGTTTATCACCTTAGCCATCCTTCGAGCTCGGAGCTTATCAAAGTTAATGGACATCGTTTAAAGCTGTACCATGGCGAAAAGCGAAAGAAAGACAAGGAACTCGAGATCTTCCTCCTGGAAGATCCCCACATAGCCAAAGACTGAGCTAGTGGAGCGTCCAACTTACGGACATTAAAGCAAAGTGCTAGGTGGGAGACAACCCACCATGGTATGATCGTTCTTTTCTCTATTTTTAGTTTTCTTATCCAATAACTCTTCTCTTTATTAGTATATTTCGTGTATCTGCATTTACATACTTTTATTTAAAAAAAAAGGAGGAAAATGCCACGCGACGCGACCGCATCAGCAACGCGTCCGCATCGCAAGGAGAGGGGAGAAAAATAAAAACGAACAGAGAGTCACGCTGGAGTGTGGCTGGAGGCGTGCCAGTGGCACAAAGCGACCCACGCGACCGCATCGCTGACGCATCCGCGTCGTATGGGCATAATGACCTCCCACGCGATCGCGTGCCCCAAGCACCCGCGTGCCTTGATTTTCGACGTAAAAAGGGTGCACAGCTGAAGTTGTGCTAGAGTGGTGCTGGACTGGAACTAAACGCGTAGTCCCCCTCACGTGACCGCGTGCCCCACGCGGCCGCGTCGTACACCATAAACTGCCCACTCATGCGATCGCTTGCCCCATGCGATCGCATCACCAAAAATTTGGCATTTAATGATTTTGAACAGAGAGTTGTGCGAGTGCGAGGCAACCCTCGCGCCACTAGCACAAACTAGGGTCACGCGACCGCGTCAATCACCTTAAGCGCAAGTCGCGCGACCGCGTGCCCCATGCGATTGCGTCGCTTGCACCGCACAGCTCAACCTAACTCTTCAAATATCTTATCTTTCTCTTCTCCAAATCCTAATTTTTCTTTTCCCTCCTTATTTCTTCCTTCTCCCTTCTTCCTTCTATCTCACCTTTTACTCTCTATCTCTCTCAACTCCATTAACAAGGTTTTATTTTCTTCTTCCCTCCTTCCTTTTCTATCATTCTTATTATTTTTATGTTATTTTTTTTCTTTTCTTTTCCTTTTCTTTTCATTATTCATATTTTCTTTCTTCTTCTTTCCTTTTTCCATGGTGTTAAAATTTTATTTGAGTCATTATTCCTCACTATATGCTTTCTAAATTGGGCGGTGGATTTCTGGCGAGTTAAGAACTATACTTGCAACGTATATATTCTAATAATTTTTAATTCACCAATTTCTGCCCGCATCAGCATGCATTTATAATTCCTTCCTAAAAATACTTCATGGTTGAAAACTTGCTTCCTAGAGACTTTTAATTTTATATTTTAACTCTCTTTTATTCCATTCGATGCCGTGATCTGTGTGTTAAGTGTGTCTGGCTTGATAGGGCATGAATGACTTGGAGATTAGAAAGGAAGCATGCAAAAATGGAAGGAACACAAGAAATTGAGGAGATGACCAGCGAGAAGTAACGCGGACGTATGGCTCACGTGACCGTGCAACATAGAGGAAATTGTAGTGACGCGGACGCATGGCTCACATGACCGCGCGGATTGGAAACTGCACAAGTGACGCGAAGGCGTGGACAATGCGCACGCGTGGCAAGGCAAAACGCTGGATGACCCAAACGCCTGGATGATGCGATCGCGTGACATGCGCGATCTGCAGAATTTGCAGAATTTGCTAGGGGTGATTTTGCGCCCTGTTTTGACCCAGTTTTCGGCCCAGAAAAGCATATTAGAGCCAGGGAACATGTAGAGACCAGAACACAACATTCATTCCACATAATTTTAGTTTTAGATCTGATTTTACTCCTCCTCTAGGTTTTCTCTCTACACATTCATAGTTCTTAGGATTTTGATTTTATTGCTTCTTGGACTGGGATATTGAGAAGAGTTATTACTTCTGTTAAGACTTCGTCATTCTAGTTTGTTTCCTTACTTGTCACTTACTCTTCCATGTCCTTTATTTACTCAAAATTATTATTGGATTATTTTTAGAATTTATTAATACAAGAATTATTTTTATTTTTAATTGATCCTTTTGATTATTATTTATCATGTCTTTCAATATTTTCCTTTCTTATTTCGTGGATTTTACAATCATAATGAGCGAGTAGTTCCATAACTTGATTGGGAGTTGATTGACAGGAGGACCTTGAGTTGGATGCTCAAGAGTAAAATTATAGTTGGGTTTCGCATTGGGTCGCCCTCTAATCATTGACACTAGTCCTTCCCAAGGGAGAGGATTAGAACTTGTGAATAGAAATTGACTTCCAACTTGCTTAACTTTCCTTTACCTGGTAAAGGATAACTGAGCAGCAAACCTTTAATTATCACTTTTATCTTGAGAGAACTCCATCAAGGATAGGGCTTCCAACTAATCTACTCCCGGTCAAGGTTTTTATTTAAATTACATAAATTCTCTGATTTAATTTCCTGTTTATCAACTCAAACCATTTTTAGAAAATATCTGATTAATAAAATAGCACATCTTCCTACAACTCATTGGGAGACGACCTGTGATTCATACTCCCAGTATTTTAATTTTAATTTTGTGACAACCCTTCTAAATTGATAAGTGAATTTTTGGTTGGTTAAGAATTGTACTTGCAACGTATCTCTTATAATAATTTCTTAACTCGCCAATTTCCGCCACGTCAATTTTTGGCGCCGTTGCCGGAGAGTTGCAATAGAGTGCTAAGTTATTGATTGGAATTTATTTATTTGCATTTTATTTTATTTTGCTACTATGAGTTGCATGTTTCTTTCATTAAATGACGCCTTCACTTCCTGATCCAAGCTTGCCAGTATTTGATTCTGAGATTGAAAGAACTATTTCATGTATAAGGCAAGCTCGGCGTCGGTTAGTCCTCTCCGAGGGCGAATCTAAAACGTCACTTGAGGAAGAAACAAACCCCCGTTCTACTGATTCGGTTGATTTACGTGCAGGTGACATGGCAGCACCTAGAAGAATTACTATCCAGGAGGCTGGAGCCCCTTACTTTACAATGCAACCATTTCAAGCGCATCACCCAGCAGTGGCTACAGACTTGAAATAAAGACTACACTACTCAACTTGATGCCTAAGTTTCATGGCTTACCTGCTCAAGAGCCTATCAAGCACCTGAGGGATTTCCAAGCAGCCTGTTCTACTGTCAGGCGAGATGGTGCAGATAAAACTTCTATTCTATTGAAAGCCTTCCCATTCTCTCTTGAGGGAAAGGTGAGAGAGTGGTACTACACTCAACCCGCAGTAACTGTTTCTGACTGGGATACGCTTAGAAGAGAATTTTCGGAAAAAAATTTTCCAGCTGAAGTTACTGATAAACTGAGGAAAGACATTTCCATGAGTTTGTGTGTTTTTCTGTGATTTCAGGTATTTTCTGGCTGAAATTGAGGGACCTGAGCAAAAATCATATTCAGAGGTTGAAGAAGGACTGTAGATGCTGTTGGATTCTGACCTTCCTGCACTCAAAATGGATTATCGGGAGCTACAGAACTCCAAATGGTGCGCTTCCAGTTGTGTTGGAAAGTAGACATCCAAGGCTTTCCAGAAATATATAATAGTCTATACTTTGAATAAGTATTGACGACGTAAATTGGCGTTCAACGCCAATTCCATGTTGCAGTCTGGCGTTCAGCGCCAGAAACAAGTTGCAAAGTGGAGTTCAATGCCAGAAACACGTTACAAACTGGCGTTCAACTCCAAGAATGACCTCTCCACGTGTAAACTTCAAGCTCAGCCCAAGCACACACCAAGTGGGCCCCGGAAGTGGATTTCTGTATCAATTACTCAATTCTGTAAACCCTAGTAACTAGTTTAGTATAAATAGGACTTTTTACTATTGTATTTACATCTTTAGTTTCATCTTTAGATCACGTTTGGGGGCTGGCCATTCGGCCATGTCTGGACCTTATCACTTATGTATTTTCAACGGTAGAGTTTTTACGCACCATAGATTAAGGTGTGGAGCTCTGCTATTCCTCAAAGATTAATGCAAAGTACTACTGTTTTTCTATTCAATTCAACTTATTCCGCTTCTAAGATATTCATTCGCACTTCAA
>NC_029790.2:89251990-89260595 GCF_000816755.2 Arachis ipaensis
AAAGGATAGTAAATCCTATTCCAGTATGATCGAGAACCGACAGATGATTAGCCATGCAGTGACAGCGCATTGGACCATTTTCACAGGAGGATGGGATGTAGCCATTGACAACGGTGATGCCCTACATAAAGCTTGCCATGGAAAGGAGTAGGATTGATTGGATGAAGACAGCAAGAAAGCAGAGATCAGAGGAACAAAAGCATCTCTATACGCTTATCTGAAATTCTCACCAATGAATTACATAAGTACCACTATCCTATTTTATATTTTATTTAATTTTCATCCACTATAATTTCTTAAAACTATTTGAATCCGCCTAACTGAGATTTACAAGGTGACCATAGCTTGCTTCAAGCCGACAATCTCGTGGGATCGACCCTTACTCACGTAAGATTTATTACTTGGACGACCCAGTGCACTTGCTGGTTAGTTGTACGAAGTTGTAAAACAGATATAAGATCATGAACGTGCGTATTGAGTTTTTAGCACCGTTACCAAGGAATAGAATGATCTCGATTTCGCACACCAAGTTTTTGGCTCCGTTACCGGGGATTGTTCGAGTTGGACAACTGACGGTTCATCTTGTTGCTCAGATTAGGTAACTTTATTTTAATTTTAAGTTTTTGTTTTTATTCTTTTAATTTTCGAAAAAAAATTCCAAAAAAATAAAATATATTTTTTTTTCTTCAGAATTTTTAAGAATGAATTCTAGTGTTTCCTGAAGCATGTTGAAGCCTGGCTGGCTATAAAGTCATGTCTAAATTCATTTAGACTAAGGCTTCCAAATCATCATTACAAGAGCAAGCTAGTTGTTGCTAATCAAATTTGTTATTGTATGACTGATTTGTATCTTCTAAAGCTTGGCTGGCCATTGGCCATGTCTAGTATTTTGGACCGGAGCTTTCATTGAAAGCTTGGCTAGCTAGTGAGCCATGTCTAATTCCTGGACTGAGGCTTTAGACTAAGAGTGCAAGATTCCTGGAATTCATGTTAAAAATTTTGGAATCCTTATTTTTCTTTTTCACATTAATTTTCGAAAAATACCAAAAAAATTCATAAAATCAAAAAAATCAAAAATAATTTTGTGTTTCTTGTTTGAATCTTGAGTCAAATTTTAAGTTTGGTGTCAATTGCATACTCATCTTGCATTTTTCGAAAATTGCATTCATGCATTGTATTCTTCATGATCTTCAAGTTGTTCTTGATGAATTTCCATGTTTGATCTTTGCATTTTCATATTTTGTGTCTTTTCTTGTTTTTCATATGCATTCTTGAATTATTAGTGTCTAGAGAATAAAAATTTTTAAGTTTGGTGTCTTGCATGTTTTTCTTTTCTTAAAAATTTTCAAAAATAAGTTCTTGACGTTCATCTTGATCTTCAAAGTGTTCTTGGTGTTCATCTTGACATTCATAGTGTTCTTGCATGCATTCATTATTTTGATCTAAAAATTCTCATGCATTGAGTCTTTTTCATGTTTTTCTCTTTCTTCATTAAAAATTCAAAAATTAAAAAAATATCTTTCCTTTTTTCAAAACATTTTAAAATTTAGTTGTTTCTTATGAGTCAAATCAAATTTTCAATTTAAAAATCTTATCTTTTTCAAAATCTTTTTCAAAAATCATATCTTTTTCATTTTTCTTACTTATTTTCGAAAATTTAAAAAAAATATTTTTCAAAAATCTTTTTCTTAATTTTACATCATATTTTCGAAAATATCATCAACAATTAATGTTTTGATTCAAAAATTTCAAGTTTGTTACTTACTTGTTAAGAAAGATTCAAACTTTAAGTTCTAGAATCATATCTTGTGATTTCTTGTGATTTCTTGTGAATCAAGTCATTAATTGTGATTTTAAAAATCAAATCTTTTTCAAAACTAATTTCAATCATATCTTTTTATCTTATCTTTTTCAAAATCATATCTTTTTAATCATACCTCTTCATATCATATCTTTTTTAAATATCTTTTCTAACTTCCTATTTTCTTATCTTTTAAAAAAAATTGATTTTTCAAAATTTGTTTCAACTAACTAATTAACTTTTTGTTTGTTTCTTATCTCTTTCAAAACTACCTAACTAACTATCCCTATCTAATTTTCGAAAATACCTCCCTCTTTTTCAAAAATTCTTTTTAATTAATTAATTGTTTTAAATTTTAATTTTAATTTTATTTCCCCTTTAATTTTCGAAAATCATCAACTCCTTTTCAAAAATTATTTTCGAAAATTTCTCTCTCTCATCTTCTTCTATTTATTTAATTACTTACTAACACTTCCCTTCATCTCATATCTCTGTTCCTATCCTCACCCTTGTGTTTAGATTATCCATTCTTCTTCACTCTTATTCCCTTTCTTCTTCTACTAACAATAAGGAACCTCTTTACTGTAACATAGAGGAGTTCTCTTCTTTTCTTGTTCTCTTTTCTTTCATATGAGCACAGACAAGGAAAAGGGCATTCTTGTTGAAGCTGATCCAGAACCTGAAAGGACTCTGAAGAGGAAACTAAGAGAAGCTAAAACACAACAATCCAGAGACAACCTTACTAAAATTTTTGAACAAGAAAAGGAGATGGCAGCCGAACTTAACAACAAAAATGCAAGGAAGATGCTTGGTGACTTCACTTCACCTAATTCCAATTTACATGGAAGAAGCATCTCCATTTCTGCCATTGGAGCAAACAATTTTGAGCTTAAACCTCAATTAGTTTCTCTGATGCAACAAAACTGCAAGTTTCATGGACTTCCATCTTAAGATCCTTTTCAGTTCTTAACTGAGTTCTTGCAGATCTGTGATACTGTTAAGACTAATGGAGTAGATCCTGAAGTCTACAGGCTCATACTTTTCTCTTTTGCTGTGAGAGACAGAGCTAGAATATGGTTGGATTCTCAACCTAAAGACAGCCTGAACTCTTGGGATAAGCTGGTCACGGCTTTCTTAGCCAAGTTATTTCCTCCTCAAAAGCTGAGTAAGCTTAGAGTGGATGTTCAAACCTTTAGACAGAAAGAAGGTGAATCCCTCTACGAAGCTTGGGAGAGATACAAGCAACTGACCAAAAAGTGTCCTTCCAACACGCTTTCAGAATGGACCATCCTGGATATATTCTATGATGGTCTGTCTGAACTAGCTAAGATGTCATTGGATACTTCTGTAGGTGGATCCATTCACCTAAAGAAAACACCTGCAGAAGCTCAAGAACTCATTGACATGGTTGCTAATAACTAATTTATGTACACTTCTGAGAGGAATCCTGTGAGTAATGGGACGCCTCAGAAGAAGGAAGTTCTTGAAATTGATACTCTGAATGCCATATTGGCTCAGAATAAAATATTGACTCAGCAAGTCAATATGATTTCTCAGAGTCTGAATGGAATGCAAGCTGCATCCAATAATACTCAAGAGGCATCTTCTGAAGAAGAAGCTTATGATCCTGAAAACCCTGCAATAGCAGAGGTGAATTACATGGGTGAACCATATGGAAACACCTATAATCCCTCATGGAGAAATCACCTAAATCTCTCATGGAAGGATCAATAAAAGCCTCAACAAGGCTTTAATAATGGTGGAAGAAACAGGTTTAACAATAGTAAACCTTTTCCATCATCCACTCAGCAACAGACAGAGAATTCTGAGCAGAATCCATCTAGCTTAGCAAATTTAGTCTCTGATTTATCTAAGGCCACTCTGAGTTTCATGAATGAAAGGTCCTCCATTAGAAATTTGGAGGCACAAGTGGGCCAGCTGAGTAAAAGGATCACTGAAATCCCTCCTAGTACTCTCCCAAGCAATACAGAAGAAAATCCAAAAGGAGAGTGCAAGGCCATTGATATAACCATCATGGCCGAATCCAAGGGGGAAGGGGAGGACGTGAATCCCAAGGAGGAAGACCTCCTGGGACGTCCAGTGATTAATAAGGAGTTCCGCTCTGAGGAACCAAAGGAATCTGAGACTCATCTAGAGACCATGGAGATTCCATTGAACCTCCTTATGCCATTCATGAGCTCTGATGAGTATTCCTCCTCTGAAGAGAATGAGGATGTTACTGAAGAGCAAGTTGCCAAGTTCCTTGGTGCAATCATGAAGCTGAATACCAATTTATTTGGTAAAGAGACTTGGGGAGATGAACCTCCCCTGTTCACCAATGAACTAAATGCATTGGATCAACTGAGATTGCCTCAGAAGAAACAGGATCCTGGAAAGTTCCTAACACCTTGTACCATAGGCACCATGACCTTTGAGAAGGCTCTATGTGACCTTGGGTCAGGAATAAACCTCATGCCACTCTCTATAATGGAGAAACTGGGAATCTTTGAGGTACAAGCTGCTAGAATCTCATTAGAGATAGCAGACAATTCAAGAAAAGAGGCTTATGGTCAGGTAGAGGACGTGTTAGTAAAGGTTGAAGGCCTTTACATCCCTGCTGATTTCATAATCCTAGACACTAGCAAGGAAGAGGATGAATCCATCATCCTTGGAAGACCCTTCCTAGCCACAGCAAGAGCTGTGATTGATGTAGACAGAGGAGAATTGATCCTTCAACTAAATGAGGACAACCTTGTGTTTAAAACTCAAGAATCTCCTTCTGTAACAATGGAGAGGAAGCATGAAAAGCTTCTCTCAGTACAAAGTCAATTAGAACGCCAGAAACAAGCATAGAACTGGCGTTCAACGCCAGAAACATGCTGCATCTGGGCGCTGAACGCCCAGAACAAGCACCAATTCGGCGTTTAAATGCCAGAATTGCATGCAAAGGCATTTTACATGCCTAATTGGTGCAGGGATGTAATTCCTTGACACCTCAGGATCTGTGGACCCCACAGGATCATCTCAGCATCTGTGGACCCCACAGGATCCCCACCTACCTCCACTCATACTCTTTCCTCTTCTCATTCATCCTCTCTTCCCAATAAACACCCCCTCGCTCTCCTCCATATTTTCTCTTCTTCTTTTCTTTCTTCTCTTGCTCGAGGGCGAGCAATATTCTAAGTTTGGTGTGGTAAAAGCATAAGTCTTTTTTTTGTTTTTCCATAACCATTGATGGCACCTAAGGCCAGAGAAACCTCTAGAAAGAGGAAAGGGAAGAAAAAAACTTCCACCTCTGAGTCATAGGAGATGGAGAGATTCATCTCAAGGGTCTATAGCTCAGTGGTAGAACATTTGACTGCAAATCAAGAGATCCCTGAGATACCTCAGGGGATACATTTTCCTCCACACAATTATTGGGGACAACTAAGGGTGGAACATCAAGAGCACTCCATCATCCTCCATGAAATTAGAGAAGATCAATGGAAGGAGCAACAAAGACAAGGAAGAGACATAGAAGAGCTCAAGGACATCATTGGTTCCTCAAGAAGAAAACGCCACCATCACTAAGGTGGACTCATTCTTTGTTCTTAAATTTTCTGTTTTTCGTTTTCTTATGTTAAATGTTTATCTATGTTTGTGTCTTTATTACATGATCATTAGTGTCTAAGTGTCTATGCCTTAAAGTAGTGAATATGAATCCATCACCTCTCTTAAATGAAAAATGTTTTAAAAACAAAAGAACAAGAAGTACATGGTTTCGAATTCATCCTTGAAACTAGTTTAATTATTTTGATGTGGTGACAATACTTTTTTGTTTTTTGAATGAATGCTTGAACAGTGCATATGTCTTTTGAATTTGATGTTTAAGAATGTTAAATATGTTGGCTCTTGAAAGAATGATGACAAGGAGACATGTTATTTGATAATCTAAAAAATCATAAAAATGATTCTTGAAGCAAGAAAAAGCAGTGAATACAAAAAGCATGCAGAAAAAAATGGCGAAAAAAAAAGAGAGAGAAAGAAAAAGAAAAAGCAAGCAGAAAAAGCTAAAAGCTCTTAAAACCAAAAGGCAAGAGCAAAAAGCCAATAACCCTTAAAACCAAAAGGCAAGGGTAAATAATTTGGATTCCAAGGCTTGAGCATCAGGTTTCATTGATATTTTGGAATTTATAGTATATTCTCTTTTTTTTATCCTATTTGATTTTCAGTTGCTTGGGGACAAGCAACAATTTAAGTTTGGTGTTGTGATGAGCGGATAATTTATACGCTTTTTGGCATTGTTTTTAGTATATTTTTAGTAGGATCTAGTTATTTTTAGTATATTTTTATTAGTTTTTAATTAAAAATCACATTTCTGGACTTTACTATGAGTTTGTGTGTTTTTTTGTGATTTCAGGTATTTTCTGGCTGAAATTGAGGGACCTGAGCAAAAATCAGATTTAGAGGTTGAAGAAGGACTGCAGATGCTGTTGGATTCTGACCTCCCTGCACTCAAAGTGGATTTTCTGGAGCTACAGAACTCCAAATGGCGCGCTTCCAATTGCGTTGGAAAGTAGACATCCAGGGCATTTCAGATATATGTAATAATCCATACTTTAAATAAGGATTGATGACGTAAACTGCCGTTCAACGCTAGTTCCACGTTGCAGTCTGGCATTCAGCGCCAGAAATAAGTTGCAAAGTGGAGTTCAACGCCAGAAACACGTTACAAACTGGTGTTCAACTCCAAGAATGACCTCTCCACGTGTAAACTTCAAGCTCAGCCCAAGCACACACCAAGTGGGCCCCGAAAGTGGATTTCTGCATCAATTACTCAATTCTGTAAATCCTAGTAACTAGTTTAGTATAAATAGAACTTTTTACTATTGTATTTATCTTTATTTTCATCTTTAGATCACGTTTGGGGGCTGGCCATTCGGCCATGCCTGGACCTTATCACTTATGTATTTTCAACGGTAGAGTTTCTACACACCATAGATTAAGGTGTGGAGCTCTGCTATTCCTCAAAGATTAATGCAAAGTACTACTGTTTTTCTATTCAATTCAACTTATTCCGCTTCTAAGATATTCATTCGCACTTCAACATGAATGTGATGATCGTGAAAAAGTCATCATCATTCCCCTATGAACGCGTGCCTGACAACCACTGCCGTTCTACTTTCGATTGAATGGATATCTCTTGGATATCTAATACAGGGGACCGAGTCCGAGTTATTAGTGTCTTCGTGGTATAAGTTAGAACCCATGGATGGCCATTCTTGAGATCCGGAAAGTCTAAACCTTGTCTGTGGTATTCCGAGTAGAATCTGGGAAGGGATGGCTGTGACGAGCTTCAAACTCGCGAGTGCTGGGCGTAGTGACAGACGCAAAAGGATAGTAAATCCTATTCCAGTATGATCGAGAACCGACAGATGATTAGCCATGCAGTGACAGCGCATTGGACCATTTTCACAGGAGGATGGGATGTAGCCATTGGCAACGGTGATGCCCTACATAAAGCTTGCCATGGAAAGGAGTAGGATTGATTGGATGAAGACAGCAGGAAAGCAGAGATCAGAGGAACGAAAGCATCTCTATACGCTTATCTGAAATTCTCACCAATGAATTACATAAGTACCACTATCCTATTTTATATTTTATTTAATTTTCATCCACTATAATTTCTTAAAACTATTTGAATCCGCCTAACTGAGATTTACAAGGTGACCATAGCTTGCTTCAAGCCGACAATCTCTGTGGGATCGACCCTTACTCACGTAAGGTTTATTACATGGACGACCCAGTGCACTTGCTGGTTAGTTGTACGAAGTTGTGAAATAGATATAAGATCATGAACATGCGTATTGAGTTTTTAGCGCCGTTACCAAGGAATGGAATGATCACGATTTTGCACACCAATCAGCGACTTGGCTGAATCTACAAGGAATCACAGGCAGAAACAAGGCCGGTCAAAAGCTGTTGCGGAGGTATCTTCTAGCAAGGAAACTACTGCTCTGACTCAGAGTATATGTGAGATGACCAACTTACTGAAGCAGATGTAGTTGAGTCAACAACAAGCGCAGCAGAGCCAACAGTTAGTTCCACAGAGAGTGTGCAGGATCTGTGCTGATTATAGCCATTATACTGATGAATGTCCACAGCTCCAGCAGGAAGACAACACTGTGACAGCCACTCATAACTTTTATGACCGCCCCAACCAAGGGTACAATCAAGGAGGCAGCTATAACCATGGGTGGCAGGACAATCCCAACCAAAGTTGGAGGGATAATTCCAACCAAAATTGGAGAGATAACAATAACAGAGGAGGCAGAGACAATTAAGGAAATCAAAGGTGGAATAATAACAACAACAGGCAGCAGAACCAGAACTATCCTTACAGAGCACCTCACTTGAGGCAATCCCAAGGGCCACAGCACAACCAACAGCAGACCTCTCAGATCACTTATCCTTCTTCATCTTCTAATGATGAGTTACTACAATCTATTGATCGGAGACAGCAGGCCATGGAAAACAACCTTACTTCTACTCTAAATGGTCTGAACTCTACCTTGCAAGCTCTTATTTCTCAAATTGGATCACTAAATAACTCCAACAACCAGCTTTTGAGCTCCAGTGGAATCCCCTTGGTGCACGAAATTGTGTTCCATGTTCTTGTAACTTGTGTGAGATTAACAATATATAATTGTATTGAATCCTCATTGTGGCTCTATGTGTGGACACAACTCCGTTCAACTAACCAGCAAGTGCACTGGGTCGTCCAAGTAATACCTTACGTGAGTAAGGGTCGAATCCCACGGAGAT
>NC_029790.2:89260817-89261004 GCF_000816755.2 Arachis ipaensis
TCGATCATGCTGGAATAGGATTCACCCTCCTTTTGCGTCTGTCACTAACGCCCAGCACTCGCGAGTTTGAAGCTCGTCACACTCATTCAATCATTGAATCCTACTCAGAATTCCACAGACAAGGTTTAGACCTTCCAGATTCTCTTGAATGCCGCCATCATTCTAGCTTACGCCACGAAGATTCTGG
>NC_029790.2:89262400-89263887 GCF_000816755.2 Arachis ipaensis
GGGAGAAGGATGATGAGCGTCACACATAATCATCACCTTCATCACGTTCTTGGGTGCGAATGGATATCTTAGAAGCGAAATAAGAAGAATTGAATAGAAAACAGTAGTACTTTGCATTAATCTTTGAGGAACAGCAGAGCTCCACACCTTAATCTATGGAGTGTAGAAACTCTACCGTTGAAAATACATAAGTGAAGGTCCAGGCATGGCCGAGATGGCCAGCCCCCTAAACGAGATCAATAGTCTCCTAAGATGAACAATGGAATAAAACCGAGACCAAAGATTGTCAAAAAGACTAGTAAAAGGTCCTATTTATAATAAGCTAGTCACTAGGGTTTACATGAGTAAGTAATTGATGTATAAATCCACTTCCGGGGCCCACTTGGTGTGTGTTTGGGCTGAGCTTAAGTGTAGCACGTGCAGAGGCCATTTGTGGAGTTGAACGCCAGTTTCTGTGCCAGTTTGGGCGTTCAACTCTGGTTTTGGATCCTTTTCTGGCGCTGGACGCCAGATTTGGGCAGAAGGCTGGCGTTGAACGCCAGTTTACGTCGTCAATTATTGTCCAAAGTATGGAACTAAGCACTTTGTTTTCCAGTATTACCACCGGATACATAAATGCCACAGACACATAATTGGGTGAACCTTTTCAGATTGTGACTCAGCTTTGCTAAAGTCCCCAATTAGAGGTGTCCAGGGTTCTTAAGCACACTCTTTTTTTTGCTTTGGACCTTGGCTTTAACCGCTCAGTCTCAAGTTTTCACTTGACACCTACACGCCACAAGCACATGGTTAGGGACAGCTTGGTTTAGCCGCTTAGACCAGAATTTTATTCCTTTAGGCCCTCCTATCCACTGATGCTCAAAGCCTTAGGATCCTTTTTATTTCCCTTGCCTTTTGGTTTTAAGGGTTATTGGCTTTTTGCTTGCTTTTTCTTTTTCTTTCTATTTTTTTTTCTATTTTTTCGCCCCTTTTTTTTTTTCTGCAAGCTTTGTTCTTTGCTGCTTTTTCTTGCTTCAAGAATCATTTTTATGATTTTTCAGATTATCGAATAACATGTCTCCTAGTCATCATTCTTTCAAGAGCCAACATATTTAACATTCTTAAACAACAACTTCTAAAGACATATGCACTGTTCAAGCATACATTCAGAAAACAAGAAGCATTGTCACCACATCAATATAATTAAACTAAGTTCAAGGATAAATTCGAAACTTATGTACTTCTTATTCTTTTGAATTAAAACATTTTTCATTTAAGAGAGGTGATGGATTCATAGGACATTTATAACTTTAAGACAAAGCTACTAACTACTAATGATCCTGTAATGAAGACACAAACGTAGATAAGCATATAACATAGAAAACGAAAAGCAGAAGAATTAAGAACAAGGAATGAATCCACCTTAGTAATGGTGGCATTTCCTTCTTGAGGAATCAATGATGTCCTTGAGCTCTTCTATGTCTCTTCCTTGTCTTTGTTGCTCCTCC
>NC_029790.2:89264513-89291238 GCF_000816755.2 Arachis ipaensis
AATTTGGCATTCAGCTTCATGATTACACCAAAAAACTTGGTAGTTTGCTCTTCAGTGACATCCTCATTCTCTTCAGAAGAGGGATCTTCATCAGAGCTCATGAAGGGCATAAGGAGGTTCAATGGAATCTCTATGATCTCTAGATGAGTCTCAGATTTCTTTGGTTCCTCAGAGGGAAGCTCCTTATTGATCACTGGACGTCCCAGGAGGTCTTCCTCCTTGGGATTCACGTCCTCTCCTCTCCTCACAGGTTCGGCTATGGCGCTTATGTCAATGGCCTTGCACTCTCCTTTTGGATTCTCTTCTGTATTGCTTGGGAGAGTACTAGGAGGGATTTCAGTGATCCTTTTACTCAGCTGGCCCACTTGTGCTTCCAGATTTCTAATGGAAGACCTTGTTTCATTCATGAAACTTACAGTGGCCTTGGATAGATCAGAGACTAGATTTGCTAAATTGGAAGCATTTTGTTCAGAGTTCTCTGTCTGTTGTTGAGTTGATGATGGAAAAGGTTTGCCATTGCTAAACCTGTTTCTTCCACCATTATTAAAGCCTTGTTGGGGTTTTTGATCCTTCCATGAGAAATTTGGATGATTTCTCCATGTTGAGTTATAGGTGTTTCCATAAGGTTCACCTAAGTAATTTACCTCTGCTATTGCAGGGTTCTCAGGATCATAAGCTTCTTCTTCAGAAGATGCCTCTTGAGTACTGTTGGATGCAGCTTGCATTCCATGCAGACTCTGAGAAATCATATTGACTTGCTGAGTCAATATTTTATTCTGAGCCAATATGGCATTCAGAGTATCAACCTCAAGAACTCCCTTCTTCATAGGGGGCCCATTACTCACAGGATTCCTTTCAGAAGTGTACATGAACTGGTTATTAGCAACCATGTCAATGAGTTCTTGAGCTTCTGCAGGCGTTTTCTTTAGGTGAATGGATCCACCTGCAGAAGTGTCCAGTGACATCTTTGATAGCTCAGATAAACCATCATAGAATATATCCAGGATGGTCCATTCTGAAAGCATGTCAGAGGGACACTTTTTGGTCAACTGTTTGTATCTTTCCCAAGCTTCATAGAGGGATTCACCTTCTTTCTGTCTGAAGGTTTGAACATCAGCTCTAAGCTTGCTCAGCTTTTGAGGAGGAAAGTACTTGGCTAAGAAAGCCGTGACCAGCTTATCCCAAGAGTTCAGGCTGTCTTTGGGTTGAGAATCCAACCATAATCTAGCTCTGTCTCTTACAGCAAAAGGGAAAAGCATGAGCCTGTAGACTTCAGGATCTACTCCATTAGTCTTAACAGTATCACATATCTGCAAGAATTCAGTTAAGAACTGAAAAGGATCTTCAGATGGAAGTCCATGAAACTTGCAGTTCTGCTGCATCAGAGAAACTAATTGAGGTTTCAGCTCAAAGTTGTTTGCTCCAATGGCAGGAATGGAGATGCTTCTTCCATGTAAATTGGAATTAGGCGCAGTAAAGTCACCAAGCACCCTCCTTGCATTATTATTATTTTCGGCTGCCATCTCCTCTGCCTGTTCGAAAATTTCTGAAAGGTTATCTCTGGATTGTTGTATTTTAGCTTCTCTTAATTTTCTCTTCAGAGTCCTTTCAGGTTCTGGATCTGCTTCCACAAGAATGTTCTTATCCTTGCTCCTGCTCATATGACAAGGAAGAATGGACAGAAAAATGATAATAATAATAGAGATCCTTTATACCACAGTATAGGGATCCCTTTGTGAGTGGAAGAAAAGAGGGGGAGACAAAGAATGTGATGTAAAGGAAGAAACACAACTGTGAGGATGGAAGGAGGTGAAATGAGATGTTAGGATATGAATGAATAAATAGAATGAGATGGGGGAGGGATAATTTTCGAAAATTATTTTGAAAAAGAGTTAGTGATTTTTGAAAATTGGTTTTTGAAAGTTGTTAGTATTTTTCGAAAATTAAGATTTAAAATTTAAATTAATTAATAAATTAAAAAGAAATTTTGAAAAAGGGGGGAGATATTTTCAAAAAATGAGAGAGAGAGAGAGTTAGTTAGGTGGTTTTGAAAAAGTTAAGAAACAAACACAAAGTTAGTTAGTTAGTTGAAACAAATTTTGAAAAGATAAGAAGTTAGGAGGTTAGAGAAGATATTTTGAAAAGATATTTTTGAAAAAGATAAGATAAGAAGATATTTTTGAAAAGATATGATTGAAGTTAGTTTTGAAAAAGATTTGATTTTTAAAATCTCAATTAATGACTTGATTCATAAAAAATCACAAGATATGATTCTAGAACTTAAAGTTTGAATCTTTCTTAACAAGTAAGTAACAAACTTCAAATTTTTGAATCAAAACATTAATTGATTATGTTATTTTCGAAAATTTGTGATAAAAATAAGAAAAAGATTTTTGAAAAATATTTTTTTGGAATTTTCGAAAATAACTAATAATTTTGAAAAAGATTTGATTTTTGAAAAAGATTTTGAAAAAGATAAGACTTTCAAATTGAAAATTTGATTTGACTCATTGGCAACAACTTGATTTTTTTAAAATTTTTGAAAAAGTCAATCCAAATTTTCAAATTTGATGAGAGAAAAAAGGGAAAGATATTTTTTTGATTTTTTTTGAATTTTTATGATGAGAGAGAATAACAAGAAAAATATGCAATGCATGAAAGTTTTAGATCAGAAAAATGAATGCATGCATGAATGATATGAGTGTCAAGATGAACACCAAGAACATTCCAGTCCAAAACACTAGACATGGCCAATGGCCAGCCAAGCTTCAGCAGGTGATCATGGATCAGCAGCAGGTAGATGAGCAAAAACTAATTTTCTCTTGATAACAAATTGCAAGCCTCAGTCCCAATGAATTTAGACATGGCTTTACAGCCAGCCAGGCTTCACATGCTTCATGAAACACTAGAATTCATTCTTAAAAATTTTGAATAAATTTTTGAAAACATTTTTATTTTTTTCGAAAACAAGAGAAATTTTTTTGAAAATATTTTTGAAAGATTTTTGAAAAAGTTTTGAAAAATAAAATAAAAAGAAAATTACCTAATCTGAGCAACAAGATGAACCGTCAGTTGTCCAAACTCGAACAATCCCCGGCAACGGCGCCAAAAAGAAATGTGAATTTAACATAAAAACTAATGAAAACATCCCTAAAAGTAACTAGATCCTACTAAAAACATACTAAAAACAATGCCAAAAAGCGTATAAATTATCCGCTCATCACCCCTCTCAACCATTGCCCAATCCAAAGGGTGGCATCAATGCCATCACCCTAAGGTCTGGAACCACACTGCAAGAGAAGAATCAGGAGGAGCCAAACCCACTAGAACATGCCTCAGCTGAAGAGGTGGTGGAAGTAGAGGATGTTGAAGAGGAAGAGGACATACAAGACATGGTTGAAGAAGAAGAAGTTCAACCACAGAAAGAAGCACCAAAGGATGCAGGCGCTGCAGAAAATGTCCTTCCTATTCCATTTTTACAAATTGCAAGGAAGCCCAGGAAGCAGATGGAACTTGACCCCAAAATGGTAGAGATATTCAAAAAGGTTGAGGTAACTATTCCCCTTTTTGATGTTATTTAGTAGGTACCTAAATACGCAAAATTTTTAAAAGATTTATGCATACATAAAGACAAAATTCATGAATTAGAAACTATTCCTTTAGGTAGTTCTATATCTGCTTTAATGGGAGGTATACCTGAAAAGTGTAGTGATCCAGGTTCATGTATGGTTAATTGTACTATTGGTGGTGTGTAATTTTCTGACTGCATGTGTGATCTAGGAGCATGTGTTAGTATAATGCCTTTGTCTATATATGATACCCTGAGGCTCCCTCCCTTAAAAAGGTCGGCAGCTCGTTTTGTGTTAGCAGATAAAAGCATTATTACAGTGGTTGGAGTTGCTGAAGATGTATTAATGAGCATTAAGGGACTCACATTTTCCATTGACTTCTATATTTTGGAAATGCACCCTAA
The DNA here is from genome assembly GCF_000816755.2 of Arachis ipaensis. NCBI lineage: Eukaryota > Viridiplantae > Streptophyta > Magnoliopsida > Fabales > Fabaceae > Arachis > Arachis ipaensis. The sequence goes on from NC_029790.2 coordinate 89,268,487, forward strand.
TGACTCAGGAAGGCCATCATCAATCCTGCTTGGAAGACCATTCCTGAAGACTTCAAAGTTCAAGCTGGACGCATTTTTCGGAACTTATTCCTTTGAAATAGATGGCCGAATAGTAAAACTCAGTTTAAATAGAGCTATGAAGCACCCTCCGGATGACCTTTCTATCTCCCAGTGTGACATCATAGATGAAACCGTGGCTGAAGTTCACCAGGAGGAGTTAGAAGAGAAGTACACAGGACAAGGTCCAAGTGTGGGGACACTCTTGGAGAACAATGAGGGCACTTTGCCATTATCACCAGCCCCAGATAATCCAGAGCCTGACCATGAGCAGAAATTGGAATTAAAGCCCCTCCCTTCACACCTCAAGTATGCTTACCTTGAGGACAAGCAGAGATTTCCAGTTATCATTGCAAGGGAACTCACTTCCCAACAAGAAGAACAGCTACTCAATGTGCTGAGGAAACACAAGAAAGCAATTGGATGGAGCCTGGCGGATATAGTAGGCATCAGCTCTCAAGTTTATGAGCACAGAATATTCCTGGAAGAGGGAGAAAAGTCTGTCCGTCAACCTCAGAGAAGACTGAATTCCACCATCTTAGAAGTTGTCAAGAAAGAAGTGACCAGGCTACTTGAAGCAGATATCATTTACCGCATCTCAGATAGCGAATGGGTCAGTCCAGTACAAGTGGTGCCCAAGAAGTCTGGAATCACAACAGTAAGAAATGAGCATGGAGAGCTTCTGACAACTAGAGTGCGGAATTCATGGAGAGTTTGAATTGACTATAGGCGTCTTAACCAAGCCACTCGCAAGGATCATTACCCCTTGCCATTCATTGATCAGATGCTTGATCGCCTGTCATGTAAATCCTATTATTGCTTTTTAGATGGTTATACAGGCTATTTTCAAATCTATATAGCTCTTGAAGATCAAGAAAAGACTACTTTCACCTGTCTTTTTGGGACTTATGCTTATAAGAGAATGCCCTTTGGCTTGTGCAATGCACCAGCTACTTTCCAAAGGTGCATGATGAGTCTTTTCTCTGACCTTATTGAGAACTGTATAGAGGTTTTTATGGATTATTTTAGTGTTTATGGTGATTCATTTAGCCTTTTCTTGGATAATTTATCTAGAGTATTAGATAGATGTGTCAGTACGAACCTTGTATTAAATTTTGAAAAATGTCACTTTATGGTAAAATAAGGGATTGTACTTGGACATGTTGTATCTAATACTGGAATTTCTGTAGATCCAGCAAAGGTGGATGATATTTCTAGTTTACCTTACCCCTCCTCTGTGAGGGAAGTCCGTTCGTTCCTTGGCCATGCAGGTTTTTACCGGAGATTCATTAAGGACTTTAGTAAGGTAGCACTTCCCTTATCCAGACTACTGCAGAAAGATATTGAGTTCGAGTTTAGTGAGGATTGCAAACAAGCGTTTGATAAGCTGAAGACTGCCCTGACTCAAGCTCCAATTGTGAGAGGACCTGACTGGAGCCAGCCATTTGAAAACATGTGCCTTCCAACCACACAGCTCAGTCTAATTACACTACTACTGAGAAAGAACTTCTTGCTATTGTTTTTGCTTTGGATAAATTCCGAGCCTATTTACTTGGTACTAAAGTAGTAGTGTACTCAGACCATGCAGCTCTAAAGTATTTATTAGCTAAAAAGGAGTCCAAACCAAGGCTTATACGTTGGATACTGCTACTACAAGAATTTGATTTAGAAATTAAGGATAGGAGTGGTAACCAGAATCTAGTGGCAGATCACTTAAGTCGCCTTGAGCACATTAAGGATACCGCCACTCCTATAAATGATAATTTCCCATTTGATGACTTACAAGCAGTATCTGAAGTAATCCCTTGGTATGCACCTGTAGCTAATTATCTAGTTAGCCGCACCTTTCCTCCAAACTTTACTAAGCATCAAAGAGACAAGCTAAAAAGCAAGTCCAAATATTATATATGGGATGATTAGAGGCCTGTCACTCATCTGAGAGTGGAGGACATTTTGGCCCTCAAAGAACAGCTAGAAAAATTTTAGACTGTGGATTCTGGTGGCCTACCCTTTTTAAAGACGCTGCTGAATTTTGTAAATCTTGTTCCCCATGCCAAAGGTTTGGTAATATATCCAAGAGGGATGAGATGCCTCAACAGTCTATGCTTTTCTGTGAAATTTTTGATGTTTGGGGCATTGACTTCATGGGTCCATTTCCAAATTCTAATGGTTATTTTTATATACTGCTAGCTGTAGATTACGTTTCTAAATGGGTGGAAGCAATTCCTACCTGCACTGATGATGCTAACACTGTTGTTTCCTTTGTGAGAAACCACATTATTTGTCACTTTAGATCACCACGAGCAATCATGAGCGATCAAGCCACCCATTTCTGTAACAGGAGACTAATAGGATTACTGAAGAAGCATGGGATAGTTCATAAAGTGGCAACAGCCTACCATTCCCAGACTGATGGGCAAGCTGAGGTGTCTAACAGAGAGATAAAGAGTATATTACAGAAGATAGTCAAACCTAATAGAAGAGACTGGAATACCAGGCTACAAGATGCACTCTGGGCATACAGAACTGGATACAAGACACCCATTGGGATGAGTCCCTTCCGCTTAGTTTATGGAAAGGCCTGTCACCTCCCAGTAGAGATAGAGCACAAAGCCTTTTGGGCAGTGAAGGAGTGCAATATGTAATTTGAGAAGGCCGGAACTGAGAGAAAGTTGCAACTGCAAGAATTAGAGAGCCTACGCCTAGAAGCTTATGAGAACTCAAGACTGTACAAGGAAAAGATGAAGGTTGTGCATGATAAGCACATCAAGAGGAGAGAGTTCCAACCTGGGGACTTTGTCCTCCTTTACAACTCTAGACTGAGACTCATGCCAGGCAAGTTGAGATCAAGAAGGGAAGGTCCATATAGAGTAGAGAAAGCTGAGCCATACGGAGTTTTCCACTTGAGTTATCCTTCAAGCTCTGAATTCATCAAAGTTAATGGACATCACCTGAAGCTATATCATGGTGCGAAGGCGAAACCCAGGGAGCTAGAGATCTTCCTCTTGGAGGATCCACCCACAGCAGAAGACTGAGCTAGTGGAGCGTTCAACTTAAGGACGTTAAAGCAAAGTGCTGGGTGGGAGACAACCCACCATGGTATGATCGTTCCTTTCTTTATTCTTAGTTTTTTTTTCAATAACTCTTCTCTTTATTAGCACATTTAGTTCGCATCTGCATTTGCATATTTTTATTTAAAAAAAAAGAGAGGGAGAGCACGCGACGCGACAGCGTTGCCGACGCATCCGCGTCGCAGGTGGCTCAGAAAGAATAAGAAATCGAACAGAAAGTCACGCGAGAGTGTGGTTGGAGGCGTGCCTTTGGCACAGATCGCCCCACACGACCGCGTCGCTGACGCGTCCGTGTCATGTGGGAGAATTGCCTTCCACGCATCCGCGTCACCCACGCGGACGCGTGACCTAAAAATCGACGTAAAAGAGAGTGCATGGCAGAAAGTTGTGCTAGAGTGGTGTTGGATTGGCGCTGGACGCACAGTCCCTACCACGTGAACGCGTGCCCCACACGTCTGCGTCATCTCCCAAAATTGGCCACCCACGCGATCGTGTCAACCACGCGACCGCGTCACCCTGGAATCTGGGAATAATGAGTTTTGAACAGAAAGTTGTGCGAGCGCGAGGCTGCCCTCGCGCCAGTAGCACAAAACAAGTCACGCGTCCGCGTGACCGACGCGACCGCGTTGACCCATCTAAGCGCCATCTACGCGAACGCGTACCCCACGCGTCCGCGTCGCTTGCGCCGCACAGCTTAACCTAATCTGCCAAAATATCTTATCTTTCTCTTCCCCAAATCCTATATTTTTCTTTTCCCTCCTTATTTCTTCCTTCTTCCTTCTTCCTTCTTTCTCACTCTCTACTTTTTCTCTCTCTCACCACCATTAACAAGGTTTTTCTTTTCTTCCTCACTCCTTACTTTTCTATGCTTCTTCTTTTTATGTTATCTTTTTCTTTTCTTTTTCCTTGCATTATCCATGTTTTCTTTTTTCTTTATTTTTCTTTTAATTGGTGTTGGAAATTTATTTGGGTCACTATTCTTTCCTATGATTTGCTTGTGAATTATTCAGGAATTATTTGACAATTATATATTACTTTTTAAAAGGGTTGCTTGCATGTTCAATTTAATACTTTCAATAGCTTATTTACCATGCATGCTATGTGTTTGTGAAAACGCCCGTACGGCATTGTGCACTATTTTTAGATTTCTTTTATTCTACTACTCTAAATGCTTGCTTTTCACAAAACCCCTTTTTATATTTTATTAATTTAATATAATTGTTGTTACAAACACGTTATTAGTTTGAAAGGCTTGGTAATCTCACTGGGACATTAAATTCTTGATCTATGCTACTCATGCCTTTGCCTACATGCCAATAAACACCTTACATTTAATTGTCATCATATGCACTTGCCATATTTCTATTTATGATTTTTCACATGTAGTCATGACCATGTGTTATCTTCATTCATCTTTTAATGTGCATTGATTACCATCTTACCCACCGTCTTCCTTGCTCTATCCCATGACATTTTGACATACTTTCTCTTTTCTCCCTTTTAGGATGGCCACCAAGAAAGGCAAGGAGAAAGCTACTCCCAAACCACCAGCAAGAAGAGGAACAAAAAGAGCATTAGTGGCAGAGCCATCTTCAACTGCAGTAAAGCCCTCAACAAAGAGAATTAAGAGGATTATAAAGGTTGATGAAAAAGAGAAAGCTTTCCCAGCAAAGGACACTGTGCGATTCACCAATCGCTACTGTGAGCAGATGTTCCCCATCCTGGCAGCAAGGAGTTACAACAACAAATACCTTCTTATCCTCCCGACTCATATTGCTGAATTTGTTGAGACGCAAATTGCGCAGAGACAATGGGGTTTCCTACAGAGACAGCCACGGCAGGTTAATCTTTCTTGGGAAGTAGAGTTCTACTCCAATTTCCACCTGCTAACCCTACAGTCTGTCTATGTCTGACAGAAGCAAGTCCCCATTACAGAAGAGGCCATTCAACGAGCTTTAGATCTTCCCCCTACTCCAGAAGGACTGAACGCATTTCAAGAAGCCGCACTCAAGCGCCAGATGTACCAATTTGACTAGGACGCTGTTCTCAGAGTTATCGCCCTACCTAGCAGCAGATGGATCTACGGATACCATCGTTCCCGTCCTAAGGGAATATTGGCTTCCGCACTTACTGTGGAGGCTCGCGTATGGGCACAGATTATGTCCCATTACATCTTTCCGAGCACTCACAAGTCCTCCTTCACTGCAAACATGGCCATTCTACTATGGTGCATCCTTACAGATCAACCTCTAAACCTACCAAGACACATCTGGAATGCTATGGGACACGTACAAATCACGGGTAACTTACCTTTTCCTGCCTTGGTCTCGGATCTCGTCTCAGCAGCCAGAGTCTCCTACAGAGCTGGGGACACCAAAGCCATGCTTCCACGGGATGATCAGCATATCCCTAACAGGAAATATATCAGACCTCCAGCAGCCACTACAAGCCAGCCTACTGAACCGGCTGAAGACATTCCTCCTTCCACACCACAAGCACCTACAACCAATCAACTGCTCCATCAGATACTTGAAAGGTTGGATCGGCAGGAACAGAAAGCAAAGCTAAGAGAGCGCCGTAACAAGCACCGATTCACATACCTCAAGGAGCTACTTAAGGGAAAATACAGAGACTCAGACACCCCGGACTCCACTTCCTTCCCCAGCACAGGGAGCCATGACGGTCCTGACTGTGAAGATACTGCTACCAGCCCACCCTTGTTCTTGACAAACGGCACCGAGGACAGTGCAAAGCCTTAAGTGTGGGGAGGTCGGTCAGTACCTGACTTCCGGAGGTAAATTCTCTTCCCTAACACCAATAAAATAGGATATTTAGTTAGTTTTTCTTTTGTAGGATAGGATAGATTGCATAGTAATAGATTAGTTGCATGCATGTTCTACTTGATTGAAAAGACAATAAGTTTCTTCTAAGACCCTATTTTTAGAACAAAATTTCACTAATTTTAATCAAAACTTTTGTGTTAAATTTGCTTGAAGTTATATTTGGAACATGATTTTTGAGCTAAAGAACACACAACCTGTGAGACTTTGAGCTTAAATACATGGTTATATTATTTAACCATAATTATTTTATTCTTGTGTGTTTACTTCTCTATGATTGTAATCTATACTTTGTTAGCCACTTTGAGCTTTTAAATCCCATTTGTTCTTTACTTTACCACATCACCAGCCTTAAGCGGAAAAACAATTATATATCCCAACTGAATCTTTGGTTAGCTTAAGATAGAATTATGTGTTAATTATGTATGGAAAAATTGTGGGAACAAAAGATAATAAGGGAATGTGTCATGATGATATAATGGGAATTTGGGTACCTACTCATGTGAAACTGTAGAAAATTAAAAAATCTATGTGCATTGATAAACTATGTTTGATAAAAAAAATCCAAAAATATTCAATAATCAAATAAGGGGACAAAATTACCCCAATGTTAAGTTAAGAATTCAAAGATCAATGCATATATGATAAAATCAAAATAAAGTTGATGCATGAGTAAGGAATGTGAAAGGGAAATTTTGGGTAGCTAGGTGTGAAATTTAAGCTATAAAGAATATATATATGTGTTAGGTGAAAGCTTGGGTTAATTAAAGATTCAATTTATAAGCTTACTCAGCCATATATGTACCCTTACCCATACCTTGGCCCCATTACAACCTTGAAAAGACCTCATGATGTTTGCATTGGTATATTAATTGTTGTTGATTGGTTAGGTGAAAAATAAAAATTAGAAAGCATTATTAGAGAAGGATAGAGTGATTACCCTATACACTAGCGAGATTAGAGCATACATACATCATCAGTGAGGGTTCAATGCTTAAGTTCTATGTTCCCTGCTTTCATGAGCTACCTTCTTGCATTTTTATCTGTTCTTACTGTATAAGAATTGAATTAGTGGAATTTGATTTGTGATTGTCTTGAAGAGCTTATTTACTTTTGACCAAGTGGACAAGAATCATATAGTTGCATTCACATATATAGGTTGCATTGCATTGCATGAGTTTTACATGTTCCTACTCATTTATTTTATCTCCTTCAACTAAGCATGAGGACATGCTAATGACTAAGTGTGGGGAGGTTGATAAACCACTATTTTATGGTTTATATTGTGCTTAATTGTGCGGTTTTATCAAATCTTTACCCACTTATTCATATGATTAGCAAGCATTTATAATTCCTTCCTAAAAATACTTCATGGTTGAAAACTTGCTTCCTAGAGACTTTTAATTTTATATTTTAACTCTCCTTTATTCCATTCGATGCCGTGATCTGTGTGTTAAGTGTTTCAAGCTTTATAGGGCATGAATGACTTGGAGATTAGAAAGGAAGCTTGCAAAAATGGAAGGAACACAAGAAATTGAGGAGATGACCAGCGAGAAGTGACGCAGACGCATGGCTCACGCGACCACACGACATAGAGAAAATTGCAGTGACGCAGATGCATGGCTCAGCGACCGCCCGAATTGGAAACTGCACAAGTGACGCGAAGGCGTGGATGATGCGCACGCGTGGCAAGGCAAAATGCTGGATGAGCGAACGCCTGGATGACGCGATCACGTGACATGCGCGATCTGCAGAATTTGCAAAATTCGCTGGGGCGATTTTGGGCCCTGTTTTGACCCAGTTTTCGGTCTAGAAAAGCATATTAGAGCCAGGGAACATGCAGAGACTAGAACACAACATTCATTCCGCATAATTTTAGTTTTAGATCTGCTTTTACTCCTCCTCTAGGTTTTCTCTCTACAGATTCATAGTTCTTAGGATTTTGATTTTATTGCTTCTTGGACTGGGATATTGAGAAGAGTTATTACTTCCGTCAAGACTTCGTCATTCTAGTTTTTTTCCTTACTTGTCACTTACTCTTCCATGTCCTTTATTTACTCAAAATTATTATTGGATTATTTTTAGAATTTATTAATACAAGAATTATTTTTATTTTTAATTGATCCTTTTGATTATTATTTATCATGTCTTTCAATATTTTCCTTTCTTATTTCATGGATTTTACAATCATAATGAGCGAGTAGTTCCATAACTTGATTGGGAGTTGATTGACAGAAGGACCTTGAGTTGGATGCTCAAGAGTAAAATTATAGTTGGGTTTCACATTGGGTCGCCCTCTAATCACTGACACTAGTCCTTCCCAAGGGAGAGGATTAGAACTTGTGAATAGAAATTGACTTCCAACTTGCTTAACTTTCTTTTACCTAGTAAAGGATAACTGAGCAGGCAACCTTTAATTATCACTTTTATCTTGAGAGAACTCCATCAAGGATAGGGCTTCCAACTAATCTACTCCCGATCAAGGTTTTTATTTAAATTACATAAATTCTCTGATTTAATTTCCTATTTATCAACTCAAACCATTTTTAGAAAATATCTGATTAATAAAATAGCACATCTTCCTGCAACTCGTTGGGAGACGACCTGGGATTCATACTCCCAGTATTTTAATTTTAATTTTGTGACAACCCTTCTAAATTGATAAGTGAATTTTTGGTTGGTTAAGAACTGTACTTGCAACGTATCTCTTATAACAATTTCTTAACTCGCCAATTTCCGCCACGTCAGGGAGACACCCCACCATGGTAATATCCTTCTAACCCTTCTCTCTTTTAGTTTTTGTTTCTTGAATAATTTGGTATGTTGCTTAGTTAGTTAGTTATATTTCGATGTTAGTTAGGTAATTTTAGAGGAATAATGTGTTTTTGGAGTTTTAACATGCTTTGGGGCTTGAAAGCTTGTTTTGGATGTCATGTTTGGTGCCTTAAGACAATAAAAATTTTGCAGAAACAAAGTCCTGTACGTACGTACGCACTTGTGCGCGCGCACACTTCCACTGTTTTTCATTATCTGTGTGTACCCACAGTACTGTGCGTACGCACACTCCAAAACCCCCAGTATATTCGTCACGCTCGCACATCTTGTGCGACTGCACCCTACCCTCTTTTCTTCCTGTGCGTACGCACAATCGTTGTGCGCATGCACACTTCCCCCAGATCTTTTAAAAAAAACCCTCTTGTGTGTGCTCATACCTTTGTGCACGCACACAACCCTTGGCACCCCTTCTGCTCGCAGCCCACACACCCAGTGTGCGTGGGAACAACCCTCATTTTCCCCTGTGTGCGCAAGCACAGGCACTTGTGCGTGCACACAGTCTTTGCCACGTCTTCTGTTTGCAGTGCCCGCACGCTGCTGTGCGTGCGTATACCCTTTCCTTTCTCTAGTGTGTGTCCGCACACTACCTTGTGCTTGCGCACAAGGACCTTTTCGAACGTTAATTCGAAAAGGGAGATTAATCGCACTTCAGTTTCTCTCCCCAAACCCTTTTCTTCTTTTCTTCTTCTCTGAAGTACACCCCTCCTCAACCCCTGAACCACCTCAGCCCAGTCCAGTCCACCGCCACTTCCCCCGTCCGATGACAACACTACCGGTGACCACCATCGCTCACCCCCTCCTTCTTCCTTCTTCCATTTTCTTCCCTTTCTCCATTTCTTCTTCTCTGTATGCTACCCCTGTTTCTGTGTGCCAGTACTAGTCCGTGCCTTCCAGTCTAGCAAGCAACCACCAGTGGCGGCAAACTTCTGTGCCACCGCGACCTCACCACCACCACTACTCCATATCCCTTCTTCTTCATTCTTCATCAACGTAGGTTCCCAGCCCTATTCCCTGTTCCTTTTCCTTCATTTATTTTCCATTGCTTTTTAATTCTGTTCTAGTAACTAAATTAGGTTTAGGTTAGTTAATTTGTGTTTTTTGGATTGAATACTAGCTGATTGAATTATTCTGGGTTGAATGAGGCTTAGACTGAACTGAGATTGTTGCTTTTAAATTCTGCACACAACCTGTTCGATGTATTGCCTGAATGAATATTTTTGGTTTAAATCTTGTGTCTGATCAGCATGAGCTTTAAATTTTATTTTCATTAGGAACTTTAATTCATACTTGTGCAGTTTTATGAAATTTTGGATAATGGTTAAGACTGAATTCTTATATGCACCTAGTGTTACTTTTGCTTGAAACACCAAATTGGCTTTAACTTTTCAGCTTGATCAACTGTTTGGTGTAACTTTAGCTGTGCATATCATACTTTAGCTTGATCATTTGTTTGGTTATGCACTTAATTGCTGATTTTTCTTAAAACGCCGAATTGAACTGAAATTTTAGCTTTGATTACTTGTTTGGTGTCATATGTTAAGTGCATATAGAGTTAGCGAGTGAATTGAATGAAATTGCTTATTCATGTGGTCAAGAATTTGAATAATCACACATGATTACTTGTTCTTTGAAATTTTTTTTGAGCAATACAATCTAATTTTAATCAAGTTTATTGCTTTTGAACAAGAGTTATAGTTATGTGACTATTCCTTACCTTTTGACATGAATAAGCACACTCTTCTCACAATTAAAATTGGTTATTCCCGTGGTGCCAATTTTTGGTTGAACCTTACACTTTCAATGCACAATTGCAATAACCAATTTTCTTGATTCAATTCACTTTCATTGCTTTACCTAAGTTATATGTGCTTTAGTTATTCTCCATTTCCTTTTATTGTTACGTAGGTTGCTTGATTGTGGAAAACTACATTTTCTTTTGAGCATATCACTTGTTTTGAATATGTTTTCCTCAATTGAGTATCTGTTTACCTAGTTAGCTCTAATTTGCATTGTTTGACTATTCTCTCTTTGCTTTTGTGATTTTTATCTGTTTCTCCTAAGTTGTATTCCGTTTTTGTTCTCTTTCAAGATGCGTCACAAGGGCAAGGAGAAAGCCAACTCTTTGGCTCCTCCTCCTGCACGTCCGAGCAGTCAGCCGGACACTTTTATTACTGAGGAAGCCCATGAGCAGTATAAGAAATTGGAAAAGAAAGCCATCCACTATGAGAGGAAGCTCAGTGTACCAAAGAAATATGCGGAAGTCATACATAATAGACTCGATTTCTACCAGTGGAAATTCGTAGAATTCGACCCTGTGGAGATTAATGAGCAATGGTCAAAGAAGTCTACAGAAATCTGCTGAAGAGAGAGGCCACAACTATTTTTCTTCGGGATGTCACCCTAGACACCTCCGATCATGCTTTAGAGGCTCTCTTACATATTCCGCATATTCCTCCGGCCCGTGATGCTTACCCTAAGATAGTGGCGGACTTGACTACGGGCAAGCTTTTCTTGGATGCGGTTCTGAAGAGGATTGGGCTACCTGAGGCCCGGTGGGAATACAGCAGAGGGGAGAATGCGGTTCCACAGAGCATAGCATGTGCTTATCTCCATCCTGAGGCGAGGATCTGGCAGCAGATCATCGCTGATTACATCTTGCCGAGCACACATGCTACTCACATTCGGGTCCATGTGGCAGTATTACTTTGGGCCATTCTGGAGGGGAAGAGGATCTCTATTCTTCCCCTTATCAGAGAGTCGGTGTAGAAGGTGAATGATAAACCCCAATTTTATGGTTTATATTGTGTAGAATTTGGGGAGTTTTGTCAATATTTTTTACACTTATTCACAAGAATCGCATGATTTTGTGTTCTCTTCCTAATATTGCTTCATGATGGAAAACATGCTTCTTTTGCCTTAGAATTGCTATATTTTGATCCTCTTTTATTACCATTCGATGCCGTGATGTGTTTGTTGAGTGATTTAAGAATTTATGGGGCAAGAATGGCCTAGAAGAGAGAAAGGAAGCATGCACAAGAGGAAGGAGCATGAAGATTTGGATTTTGGGAATTTCAGCATGGGCACGCACGCGCACCTCGGGTGCACGCGTGGATGTGGACAGCTGGAAGCGGTGCGCAAAGATCGACGCATCCGCGTGGATTAGAGAAATCCTCACCGGCGCGCACGCGTACATGGCGCGCACGCGTGGATCACGAAACTAATCGGTGCGCACGCACGCATGGCGCGTACGCGCGACAAGCTGCACGTGACCTCATTAAAAGAAATCATGCCTGGCAATTTCTGAGGCTCAAGAGGCCCAATTTCAAGCTGGTTCTGCATGGAAAAGTCCCAAGGATGCTAGGGGAAAAGGGGGGGGATCATTCATTCACAGTTAGACATAATTTTTAGCTAGTTTTTGGTTGTTGGTTCTTCTAGAGAGAGAAACCCTTGTCCCTCTCTAGATCTAGTTTGATTTGATCTTCCCTTGTTGAATTCTAAATTGGATCTTGTTGATTACTAGTTTTGATTACTTAATTTGAATTCCTTAGTATAATTTTGTTTAAATCTTGTGTTAGATTTATGTTTTCTTACTACTTGTCATTTTCTACCCATTTTGTGAATCTTATGGATCTTGAATTGTTAATGTTACATTGATGATTTTCATGATTAATTGTGTTGTTTGAGTGAATTTACATTGATAATTATTAGTGGGTACTTGTTAATTTCAATTTAGTTGCAATTTGAATATGTCTTTTAGTAATGCTTACCATATGTTTGATGAAATGTTTCCTTTGATTATGGAGTAGTTCTCTTTACTCTTGGCCTAGACTAAAGGAATTGGGTAAACTTGAGTCATTGGGTCTAATGGATTTGATGATTTGGGAACCCTTAGTGGTCAATTTGATAACCATTGACACTAGCCTACTACTAAATCAATTAGTAGCTAGGTTGGACCTTATGGGTTGACGTTGACTAAACCATTTAATATACTTCAAGTATAGAAGTAAACTTAATGAGTTTGGTTCCTCATAATTGTCAAGATATGGTTATTAGACAAGGATAGTGACCCCAATTCCCATGTCTAGCCAAGAGTTTCTTTTATTATTCATATTTGAAAACCCAAAAATCCTAATTGCTTTGTCTTAGTTATAGTTATTTGTTTAGTTTTAGAGTAGAATTATTGGATGTTATCTTATTAGTTTGGAATTTCTCACATCTTGCTTTAGTCACTTTAATTAGTTTCTTACACTTCAAGATTACTTGCTTGTTAGGATTCTTAGTTTAATTTCTTGCTCATGACTTGCAACTCCGGAATTCTAACCAATGTTGATGCACATGTTTGCCCATTCCTTGTGAGACGACCCAAGGTTTGAATACTTCGGTTACTTTTATTGGGGTTGAACTTGTGACAACCAATTCCTTCGAAATTTGATTCGCGGATTATTTGTTGGTTGAGGGCTATACTTGCAACGCGAAAATCTTGTGAAATTCCTTACCGATGGTATTCCTCCCATCAGTGAACAAACAGCAGAAGTATAAAAGAGGAAAGTTGTTGGTAAAGAATTTCTTAATGAAATCTCGTTGCAAGTATAGTTATAAACCAACAAACAATCCTCCATCAGAGTTTAATTTTTGGTTGTCACAAGTCCAACCCAATAAAAATAACCGAGAGTATTAGTCTCGAGTCGTCTTCTCAAGGAATTGCAGTGAGGTATGCGTATTATTGGTTAAGGTATCCAAGGGGTGGGTTGGTAAAAGTATAAGGAAGTAAATGGCAAGAAAATAAATCAAACAAGTAAAGAAAGCAAGTAATAAAGAGAGACATTCATGGAAAGGATTAAAAATATAGGCTTTCTATCCTAGTCATTAATCATAACACAATAATTATCAAGAGTTTATCCTATTTCGTCATCTTCAACATCGGGAGAAAGTACAATATCATCTCCAACATAGGAAGAAAGTCAAATAAGACTAGTTAATCTCAATCCAAAAGTCCTAATCAACTTGCTAATCAAATTAGCAAGATATTAGAGACAATGGAAATAATATTAACTAATAACTCTAGATCACCAACATAAGTTGGGTATTAATGACTCAAGATTGCCTAATTTCTCTTTTCAAGCCAAGAATGCTCAAAAATCTACTCTAACATCCAACCAATCATTTTGTCAAACATTTGGAAGGCATGAAAGGAAAGCATAACAAATTGCAAGAAAAAATAAATTCTACAACTACCAGTTGCAAGAAAATAACAATAGCACTCAAATCAACAATAAAAGATCATCAAACATCAAATTGCATTAAAGGAAATCCAAATCCAACAAGGGTGTTCATAAACATAAAAAGAGGCATAAAAAGGGAAATTAACACTACAAACTAAGAGAATGAAGGTGTAATAACAAGAAATTGAAAAGGAAACAAGATGAAAACAAGAAATTAAACCTAGATCTAAGAGAAATTAACCTAAGAACACTAATTCTAGAGAGAAGAGGTTGCTTCTCTCTCTAGAAAGCTAACCTACATGATGCTAACCTAAAACTAATTGCTCCCCTTTTGTCCAATCTTCAATTCTGCATGAAATACCCTCAGAAACGAGTTGGATTTGGGTCTGGGAAGCTCAGAAATCACCCTCAGCATTTTCACTTTAATGAGGTCACGTGCTGGCTGTGACGCGTACGCATAGGTCACGCGTACACGTCGTCTGGCGTTTTTTTCTCACGCGTACATGTCACCTTCGACGATGCACCTCTTCACGCGTGCGTGTCTGTCATGCGTGCACGTCGATATATGCACTCCAAATCCTTGTTTTTCCATGAATTCTCCACTTTACATGCTTTTCTCTTCACTTCTTCCATCCAATACTTACCTTATGAATCTGAAATTACTCAACAAACATATCAAGGCATCGAATGGAATTAAGGTGAATTAAATTTAGCTATTTTAAGGCCTAAAAAGAATGTTTTCACACTTAAGCACAAATTTAGGGAGAATTACAAAACCATGCTATTTCATTGAATAAATGTGAGATAAGTTGATAAAATCCCCCAAATTAAGCACAAGATAAACCACAAAATTGGTATTTATCAAAGTACAACGTCCCCTTCCCATCGATGATCACCCGTCTGGCCAACTTATCTGGGGTGGAGAGGCGTCCAACAGACCAGACGTCTGTCTATGTCAGCAACCACCCATATCTGCCATACGGGGAATATGATAGACCGCCACAGAAGAAGAGGAAGACTACAGAGCCGCCATCATCATCCGCACCTTCTGCACCACCACCTTCAGCACCTGCACCTACTCCTCGGACACCTTATGAGCTGGCCCAAGACATTCTTCAGGCCATCCACCGCGCTAAGTGTCGATTTCAGTGGTTGGTGGCTAAGCTAGATGGTATAGATTCCGGTCAACCTCCTGTAGCTACACCAGAGCTAGAGCCCGAGCCTGAGACGGAGCCGACAGTAGAGGAGCCGATGCCAGAGGGGCAGATAGTTCAAAGAGCTGAGGAGAGAGCTGAGGAGGCAACCGAGGCAGCTAACCAGGACATTCAGGAGCCGGCAGCTGAGACCACCATAGAGCCGACCCGTGCAATCATCGTATATCAGCGACTACAGCACCCACCACCGTCAGACGGTGGAGCTTCTCAGAGTTGACCAGCCCTCGGTCCGACTTTTGGCACGAAGGACTGTGAACCATTTAAGTGTGGGGGAGGATCTACGATTTTTGGGTGTAAAATTCTCTCCTAAACACTTGTTATCTAGTTTATTTTTAGTTTTTGTTATGCATTTTGTGGATATTTCTAGTATTTAGTTTTATGCTACATACTATATTATTTTGGTCATCTGTATATATGATAGTTGCTTCTAGTTATTTCTAGCATTGCATTTTCATTTTAGTATATATATACATATTGTGCATTGTATTAATTGGTATATAGTATAGATTTTGGTTGTGATTGGATGATGTGAATAGCATATGCCTAGATCAATTTTGATCCTAATTGTTCATGTTAGTTTTTGGTTGTTAAAAATTAGGAAAGAACTAGAAAATTTTGAAGAATTTGCATCCATTACATCATACATACATATAGGAAATAATTTTGGTAAAAAACAACAAAGATTTTCAAGAATTGTGTTTTAGGGTGTTCTATTGAATTGATTTGAAAAATTGTTTTTAAAACTTGCTTGAATGATTTTTATTGAACATAGAAGAGGAAATAACAAAATACCTTGGGAGATTTGAGCCTATAATGAGTGGTTACAATTTATAACCACAATTTTGTTCATAGTGTGCTTTTCTCCTTCTATGATTGTAATCTTGGTTTTGCTTGATTCTTTATTTCCGATGATTGATGTTTGAATGCATTGAGCATGATTGAGACCATCTTTGCATAACTGACGTTAAGATTTTTGCCAGTAAAGAGTTTTATAAAAATAGTCATGTTGTAGATATAGTCTCTAAACCAACAGAAATCCCTTCGTACAAACGTTTTGGTTGTCACAAGTAACAAACCCCTAAATAAATTAATAACCGAAGTATTCAAACCTCAGGTCGTCTTCTTAAGGAACTGCAGAGAAGTATGTTCTTATTATTGGTTATGGAGGTTGTAAATTGGGGTTTTAAGAATGAGGAGCGAATGGTTTAATTAGCAATTAAAGTAAATGAAGAACAAGTAATTTAAATGGCAAGTAAGATAAATAGATGACTGTAAATAAACTTTTGGCAAGGTATGAGAAATTAGAGGTCCTATCCTAGCTATCCTTATCAATGATGATGAAAATTGAATCTTAATTCTACTTTGTTAGCCTTTACTTAAAGCAAGGGAAGGTCAAGTGACTAATTGGTTTGACCTTCGGATCCTATTTATTTCCTAAGAAAAGATTGGGATTATTGAAGTTCAATTCAATTAGCAAAGATAACAATTATCAATCATGTTTGAGTTTGATAACTCCTGAGTTACTGATTTCTTAACCAAGACCAAAAGGAGAAAAGTAAATCTACTGGAATAAAAATGTCTTCAGATGGGAATAACAATAATATAAATAAAAGAAAGCAATAATAAACTGAAATACCTCAAATAACATTAATTCAAAGAGTAATCTGTAACATGGAAGAATTCATAAATTAAATTGCAAAGGTAAATAAAAGGGAATATTGAACCTGATAAAGAGATAATCCTGAAAGCGAATAAAATCCTAATTCTAAATCCAAATCCTAAAGAGAGAGGAGAGAATCTCCCTCTCAAAACTAAATCTAAATCATGAAAAACTAACTAAAGTGGAGACTCGCTTGAATGGATGCATTCCCCCACTTTATAACCTCTGGTCTATGCCTTCTGAACTTGGATTTGGGCCAAAAAAGGCTTCAGAATTCGCTATGAGCGTTTTCTGCAATTTCTGGTGCGTGGCCTCTGTCACGCGTCTGCGTGGGTCACGCGGTCGTGTCATTCGGAGTTTTCCTTGTCACGCGGTCGCGTCAGTCATGCGACCGCGTCATATGTGTTTCGCTCGAGGCGTGCGGTCGCGTCAGTCATGCGGCCGCGTCAATGCCTTTTTGCGCTGGCATGCGGCTGCGTCGCCCATGCGATCGCGTGGCTGCCAGTTTCTTCAAAAACTCTGTTTTATGCTTTCCTTCCAATTTTGTATGTTTTCTTTCCATCCTTTAAGTCATTCCTGCCTTAGAAGATCTGAAACTACTCAACACACTAATCACGGCATCGAATGGAAATAAAGGTAATTAAAATAATTAATTTTAAAGCATAGGAGGAGAGAAAAACATTTTATAAACTTGCAAGACAATTAATAATTTCAGTAGAGATATATGTTAATGAGCTATTGAACCCTCACTGGATTTTGTGTTTACTCTCTAGTCACTAAGTGTTTATTGGGTTAATCGCTCTATTCTTCTTTTTATTCTTACTTTCTATAACTTTGTTCTTCATCTAACCAATCAACAATTATAGAATATAGACATACCAAAAATCATGAGGTCTTTAGTTAAGGTTGTAATGGGGTCAAGGTAAAGGTAAGGGTATATGTATAAGGCTAAGTGAGCTAATAAGTGAATCCTTAATTAGTCTAAGATCTCACCTAACATACATACTTTGTAAAGCAAAGCTTCTTTACCTATTTTCCCATATTTTCCCACTTTTGATGTTACATGCTCATGTTTCAATGTTTATTATTTTTATCCCATGTGCATTGCTTTATTTCACATTTGGAAAATTCTTTTGTGTCCCCTTTATTCAACTACTGAAAAATAACACTTTTTTTTAATGCACATGGTAATTCAATTATTTTGATTTCACATGAGCATGCTTCCCAAAAAAAAATTTATTTTGAATTATTTTATTCTTTTCAACTTTTCTACCCTTTTGTTTTTATCATCCATGTTCCCAATAGGTTCTCCCACATTTAAACCATACATACTTCCTATCTTAAGCTAACCAAGGATTCAACTTGGGATTTTTATTTTGTTTTTCTGCTTAAGGCTAGTAATGTGGTTTATAGAATAAAAGGGGATTTAAAGGCTCAAGGGGGCTAACAAGGGTGATGTAAAAGGTAGGCTATTTTGGGATAAGTGAGCTAAAATCAAATAATGATCTCAAACACTCTCTTGGTATGTATTTCTATTCTATAATCGGACATATAGATTAAAACAAAGTAAAGAACACCAGAATAAAAAAAGAAGGGTGGAACACACAGGAATAAAAATTATGGTTTGAATGTAACCATACAATTAAGCTCAAAACTCACAGGCTGTATTCTCTAGCTCAAAAATCATTTATCAATTATGTATGTCATGCAAGTAAAATTAAAAGTTCCCATTATTCTCAATGTAAAATTTATTTTGAATGGCTTTAAAGTTTGTGTTTCTCCTTGATGAAATGTTGTTAACTAACTAACATATAATGCTATATATACAAGGTGTGGGTTGTTTCTATTATGTTCACGTCTCTAGTTTACTTCCTTTTTATATTTTCAAATTAAACTAAGCTATCTTATGCTAAAAAGGGTAAACTATACTAATTAATCCACAGTTTCTATAACTAATAAGTTAGAATTGCTACTAAACTAAATGGCTAAAATATGAACTGAAAATGCGAAATGCAGAAAATAGAGTATAAATACATGTAAATAGCAATGTATAAGTACTGGGAGAATAAAAATAAAAATAAAGAGGAAAATACAGAAAAATAGCAAAAGAATACACCAGAGATGGCGACCTCCCCACACTTAAAATGAAGCATTGTCCCTGATGCTCACTCAAGCAGGGTGTGAAGGGGTGTCATCAGTGGAAGGGTGGGTAGCTGGAGTCTCTGTGGTGGTGGTCTGAAGATCTGCCTGCTGCAAAGGAGGTGCTGACTGGATAGGAATCTCGAGGTCTACATCCTGAATCTGAGGCGGAGCCTCCTGATGTGATGCGGCCTGCTCTGTGCCTGCCTGGGCAGCCTCGCTCTGTGGATGGGTCTCTGCCTCGTGATCATCTGCCTCCTCCTCAGATGCCTCGGATGGTGTGTCAGGCTCGGAGGGGATGTCGCCAGAGCGTATCATCAGCTTCAGGCTCCATCTGGTCAAGCCGTCGAAACAGGCGGTGCACTAGATGATAGACGGGCTCTGGGGCAGGTGGAGGTGCAGTGGTGGTGGCAGGGGTAGCTGTAGAGGAAGAGGGGCCGGCAGATGGTGTGGCTGTCTCAGCAGTAGCAATGAGAAAAGGAGGTCTGTAGCACAAAGCCAGAAAGTTCCTGCTGTGAGGGATAATCTTCTTGCATTCTGCAGCAGGTGGCTTTTCATCAACATCCTTCCGAGGCACGTCAGCTCGACGGCCTAGCTGTGTAATCAGATAAGGAAAGGGAAGAGTGCCTCGGACGTGGACTCTGGCCATATAATACCGGATAAAGCGTGGCAGGTACAGGTCCTTACCCTCCATCACACACCATAGGAGGGTGATTGGTGCACGAAATTGTGATCACATTAATGTAGTACTCTTTGTTATTGTATGGAATCATTATTATGGCTCTTTACTATGTGTGGACACAACTCCGTTCAACTAACCAGCAAGTGTACTGGGTCGTCCAAGTAATAAACCTTACGTGAGTAAGGGTCGATCCCACAGAGATTGCTGGCTTGAAGCAAGCTATGGTCACCTTGTAAATCTCAGTCAGGCAGATATAAAGTGATAATGGTGTTTTCGAATATTATATAGTAAGATAGGGATAGAGATACTTATGTAGAGTCATTGGCAGGGATTTCAGATAAGCGAATGGAGATGCTTTTCGTTCCTCTGAACCTCTGCTTTCCTGCTATCTTCATCCAATCAGTCTTACTCCTTTCCATGGCTGGCTGTATGCAAGGGCATCACCGTTGTCAGTGGCTACATCCCCTCCTCTCAGTGAATCATATGCTCACGCACCCTGTCACGGTACGGCTATTCATCTGTCGGTTCTCGATCATGCTGGAATAGGATTCACCCTCCTTTTGCGTCTGTCACGAACGCCCAACAATCGCGAGTTTGAAGCTCGTCACAGTCATTCAATCATTGAATCCTACTCAGAATACCACAGACAAGGTTTAGACCTTCCGGATTCTCTTGAATACCGCCATCATTCTAGCGTACGCCACGAAGATTCTTGTTAGGAGATCTAAGAGATACTCATTCTAGCTTAATTCATGTAGAACAGAAGTGTTTGTCAGGCACGCGTTCATAGGGGAGAATGGTGATGAGCGTCACACATAATCATCACCTTCATCACGTTCTTGGGTACGAATGGATATCTTTAGAAGTGAAATAAGAAGAATGGAATAGAAAACAGTAGTACTTGCATTAATCTTTGAGGAACAGCAGAGCTCCACACCTTAATCTATGGAGTGTAGAAACTCTACCGTTGAAAATACATAAGTGAAAGGTTCAGGCATGGCCGAGATGGCCAGCCCCCTAAACGAGATCAATAGTCTCCTAAGATGAACAATAGATTAAAACGGAGACCAAAGATACCTAATACAATAGTAAGAGGTCCTATTTATAATAAACTAGCTACTAGGGTTTACATGAGTAAGTAATTGATGCATAAATTAACTTTCTGGGCCCACTTGGTGTGTGTTTGGGCTGAGCCTGAGTGTTGCACGTGCAGAGGCCATTTGTGGAGTTGAACGCCAGTTTCTGTGCCAGTTTGGGCGTTCAACTCTGGTTTTGGATCCTTTTCTGGCGCTGGACGCCAGATTTGGGCAGAAGGCTGGCGTAGAACGCCAGTTTACGTCGTCAATTCTTGGCCAAAGTATGGACTATTATACATTGCTGGAAAGCCCTGAATGTCTACTTTCCAACGCATTTGAAAGCGCGCCATTTCGAGTTCTGTAGCTCCAGAAACTCCACTTTGAGTGCAGGGAGGTCAGAATCCAACAGCATCAGCAGTCCTTTTTCAATCTCTGAATCTGATTTCTGCTCAAGTCCCTTAATTTCAGCCAGAAAATACCTGAAATCACAGAAAAACACACAAACTCATAGTAAAGTCCAGAAATGTGAATTTAACTAAAAACAGCCGCTTAGACCAGGATTTTATTCCTTTAGGCCCTCCTATCCACTGATGCTCAAAGCCTTGGGATCTTTTTTATTTGCCCTTGCCTTTTGGTTTTAAGGGTTATTGGCTTTTTCTGCTTGCTTTTTTCTTTTTTTTCTATATTTTTTTTTTCGCCTTTTTTTTTTCTGCAAGCTTTGTTCTTTGCTGCTTTTTCTTGCTTCAAGAATCATTTTTATGATTTTTCAGATTATCAAATAACATGTCTCTTAATCATCATTCTTTCAAGAGCCAACATATTTAACATTCTTAAACAACAACTTCAAAAGACATATGCACTATTCAAGCATACATTCAGAAAACAGGAAGCATTGTCACCACATTAATATAATTAAGTTAAGTTCAAGGATAAATTTGAAACTCATGTACTTCTTGTTCTTTTGAATTAAAACAGTTTTTTATTTAAGAGAGGTGATGGATTCATAGGACATTCATAACTTTAAGACAACGTTACTAACTACTAATGATCATGTAATGAAGACACAAACATAGATAAGCACATAACATAGAAAACAAAAAACAGAAGAAATAAGAACAAGGAATGAATCCACCTTAGTGATGGTGGCGTTTCCTTCTTGAGGAACCAATGATGTCCTTGAGCTCTTCTATGTCTCTTCCTTGTCTTTGTTGCTCCTCCCTCATTGCTTTTTGATCTTCTCTTATTTCATGAAGCATGATGGAGTGCTCTTGATGTTCCACCCTTAGTTGCTTCCAATAATTGTGTGGAAGAAAATGTATCCCCTGAGGTATCTCAGGGATCTCTTGATTTGCAGCCAAATGTTCTACCACTGAGCTATAGATCCTTTACATAATTGTTTTACCACACCAAACTTAGAATGTTGCTCGCCCTCGAGCAAAAGAAGAAAGAATAGAAGAATAAGAAGAAGATATGGAGGAGATGGAGGGAGATGTGTATTCGGCCATATGGGTGGGATTAGGTGGGAGAGAGATGTTGAATTTTGAAGGTAGTGGGTGTATGGATGTGAGTGGTAAATGGAAAAAAAGAGAGGATGATCATGAATGGAAAGAGAGATGATGAGGTAGGTGGGGATCCTGTGGGGTCCACAAATCCTGAGGTGTCAAGGCATTTACATCCCTGCACCAATTTAGGCATGTAAAATGCCCTTGCACACAACTCTGGGCGTTCAGCGCCAGGTTGGTGCCCATTTTGGGCGTTCAACGCCCCTTTGCTGCCATTTCTGGCGTTGAACGCCAGAACCATGCTTGTTCTGGCCGTTCAGCGCCAGAACTATGCTCTGTTCTGGCGTTTGAACGCCAGACAGATGCTTCCCCAGGGTGTGATTTTTCTTCTGCTGTTTTTGATTCCGTTTTCAATTTTTCTATTTATTTTGTGACTCCACATGATCATGAACCT
>NC_029790.2:89295794-89297373 GCF_000816755.2 Arachis ipaensis
TGAGATTTTAGCAGCTTGCACCCCATAGGTCTCTATTACATCTATTACAGAGAGGGGCATGAGGTTTATTCCTGAACCAAGGTCACACAGAGCCTTAAAGATCATGGTGCCTATGGTACAGAACTTTCCATCCCAAGTATCAATGCCAAATAATTTGGCATTCAACTTCATGATTGCACCAAGAAACTTGGCAGTTTGCTCTTCAGTAACATTCTCATTCTCTTCAGAAGAGGAATATTCATCAGAGCTCATGAAGGGCATAAGGAGGTTCAATGGGATCTCTATGGTCTCTAGATGGGCCTCAGAGTCCTTTGGTTCCTCAGAGGGAAGCTCCTTATTAATCACTGGACATCCGAGGAGGTCTTCCTCCTTGGGATTCACGTCCTCTCCTCTCCTCACAGGTTCGGCCATGGCGCTTATGTCAATGGCCTTGCACTCTCCTTTTGGATTCTCTTCTGTATTGCTTGGGAGAGTACTAGGAGGGATTTCAGTGATCCTTTTGCTCAGCTAGCCCACTTGTGCTTCCAGATTTCTAATGGAAGATCTTGTTTCATTCATGAAACTTACAGTGGCCTTAGATAGATCAGAGACTAAGTTTGCTAAATTAGAAGTATTTTGTTCAGAGTTCTCTGTTTGTTGCTGAGTGGATGATGGAAAAGGTTTGCTATTGCTAAACCTGATGCAAGACACCAAACTTAGAATTCTTTAATGCTTAGACACTAAGAATTCAAGAATGCATATGATAAACATGAAAAGACACATAACAAAAAATCATCAAGATCAAACAAGAAGACTTACCAAGAACAACTTGAAGATCATGGAGAACACTATGAATGCATGAATTTTCGAAAAATGCAAGATGCACATGCAATTGACACCAAACTTATGATATGACTCAAGACTCAAACAAGAAACATGAAATATTTTTTATTTTTGTGATTTTCTAAAATTTTTTTGGATTTTTATTTTATATTTTTCGAAAAGTTATTTTGAAAAAGAAAAATAAGGATTCCAAAATTTTTAATATGAATTCCAGGAATCTTATGCTCTAAAGCTCCAATCAAAGGGTCAGGCATGGCTTAATAGCCAGCCAAGCTTTAGCATGTAACTCAGACATGACACGCCTGACATTCCTTACATTCAACAGCCAATTGGCTAAGAAAGATAAAGAAGCTCTTCTCTTGAGTATAAGGATTGAGACATGGCTTTACAGCCAGCCAGGCTTCAACATGCTTCATGAAACACTAGAATTCATTCTTAAAAATTCTGAAGCCATAAAATAATTTATTTTTGAAAACATTTTTTTTCTTTTTTTTTTTTGGAAAACAAAGGAGAAAATTTTGAAAGATTTTTGAAAAATTTTTGAAAATAAAACAAAAAGAAAATTACCTAATTTGAGCAACAAGATGAACCGTCAGTTGTCCAAACTCAAACAATCCCCGGCAACGGCGCCAAAAACTTGGTGCTGTTGCTGGATCAAAAGGGAATCTGGCACTGATGTTACCGGACTAAAAGCTTGCCGAAGACTCAAACAATCCCCGGCAATAGCGCCAAAAACTTGGTGGACGAAATTGTGATC
>NC_029790.2:89297385-89314574 GCF_000816755.2 Arachis ipaensis
AGAAGGCTGGCGTTGAACGCCAGTTTACGTCGTCAATTCTTGGCCAAAGTATGGACTATTATACATTGCTGGAAAGCCCTAGATGTCTAATTTCCAACGCAATTGGAAGCGCGCCATTTCGAGTTCTGTAGCTCCCGAAAATCCACTTTGAGTGTAGGGAGGTCAGAATCCAACAGCATCAGCAGTCCTTTTTCAATCTCTGAATCTGATTTCTGCTCAAGTCCCTTAATTTCAGCCAGAAAATACCTGAAATCACAGAAAAACACACAAACTCATAGTAAAGTCCAGAAATGTGAATTTAACATAAAAACTAATGAAAACATCCCTAAAAGTAACTAGATCCTACTAAAAACATACTAAAAACAATGCCAAAAAGCGTATAAATTATCCGCTCATCAGTGATCATAGCGGCAGGTATCTCAGTCTCGTGAGTGCTCAGCATGATGAAGTTGCTAAGTATCTGATGCCATAGCCGAGCCTCATCATTCAAGTAAATTCACTTGATTCCCTTTGGCATGGTAGTGTTCTGACCCATAATCCAAGGAACGGTCGGGTCAAGGGCTATCCTGGCCTTGACTGCATCCCAATCAAACTTCATGAAGCGCATATCCTCCTCTGCTTTTTGATAACCATCCAGCTGATCAGATTTAGGCAGAAGTTTCAAAACATCTTCAATGGCCTCTTCAGTGACCAGAATCTGCTTCCCCCTAAGGTTCACTGCATCTAGGGAAGTCTTGAAGTAATTGCAGTAGAATTCCCGGACCCAAGATGCATTGACCTCAGTCAGGTTTCTTTCTAGGAAGAACCAGCCTCTTTGTTTGATCTGGTCAGAGGTGTATTGCTGGAGTTCTTCTGGGATCTTAAAAGTCCTCTCCAGGTAAAGGTTCCTGGAGGTTACAAACACCGGATACTTCAGCTCATAGTATCAGTTTGCAAACTTTACTGGATCAGTAGCAGGGAGTAGCTGGTCGGCCTTCTCCTGTGGGGTAAAGTTCTTCTCCCGCCAGGAGTCATCGTGCATGATATCCATGATGGACATAGCGGATTTTCCTCTTTTACGTTTGCTAGTAGTTGCCTTTGCTTTTCCCTTTCGTTGGGTGGCAGACATCCTGAAAAACAGAAAACCAGGATATAATAAAAATAGGAAAACAAATAGGCAAATAGTCAAAAGAAACACAAAGTGGCAAAGTAGCAATAGAATAAGGAAATGAGTTAAGGAAATGTGCATTAAGGATTGTATAGGAGTTAAAAGTCTGAAAAGAAGAATTCACAATCCAAAATGTAATAGAAGGCATGTTAATTAGGAAAAATTATCAGTATGCCATGGTTAGAAGGTTAAAGAGAAAATGAAAAACCAAGAAGAGAGAGTATGAAAGGTTAGGTTGGTTAGAATTGAAAAAGAGTGTAAGAAGTTAAAATTAGTGAGTTAGTAAAAAGTGGGTTAATGTAAGTGGCATAATGATAAGTTGCTAAGTAACAAGCATTCACAATTAAAGGCTACAGGTAACTCATAACCAAATAAGGAAATTAGGTTGATGATGATTCAGATAGATATAGAAATAGCAAAAAATTGGAATCTGAGCATCAAAAATGCAATATATGAACCAGGAAATCAAAAAGAATAGGAAAGCTTGCCCTGGCATTCATGAATTGGTTTGGTTAAATCTAAGGAAAGCACAGTTGAAAATGCCAAAACCAAGACATGAATGGAAACATTTTACAGAAATTTGGGCAGCATTCCGGCTAAAATTGGATTGTCCCGAAAAATAAACAACAACAGAATAGTTCATATGAATCAAAATTAAAGCTGCAATTAAATAGTATGAATAAGAAAGAGCATAGCAGCATGAACTTGAAGAGCAGCATATGAACATTACTAACTTCACGGGGCGCGAATGGTAAGGTTCGCGTGACTGGGGGGGATATAAATTTGAATCCACACGATCACGTGGGGCATGCGGTCGCATGGCTGGAGTGAAATGGGGGTCGACGCGATCGCGTGAGTGGCGCGATCGCATGGGATAAATAGCCAAAAGAGTGAATGACGCGATCGCCTGGGGCATGCGATCGCGTCCCTGGAAATTGTGCTAAACACACGAATCCAGCGTCATTTCAGCGCAACTCTCTATCTCCTTTAGGGGTGTTGTGTAATCCATACGACGCGATCGTGTCGCTCACGCGATCGCGTGGGATTGATGTTGTGCAAGTGACGCGATCGCGTCAGGGACGTGACCGTGTGGGTCGTTTGTGCGAAACGCACAACGGCCGCACGATTTCAGCCTAACTTTCTGGACGTTGGATCTTTACGCCAATCTCCAGATCACGCGGCCGCGTGAAGGACACGGTCACGTGGAAAGTGTTTTTCGCAACGTGACGCGATCGCATGAATGATGCGGTCGCGTCTGATGAGCGGATAATTTATACGCTTTTTGGCATTGTTTTTAGTATGTTTTTAGTAGGATCTAGTTACTTTTAGGGATGTTTTCATTAGTTTTTATGTTAAATTTACATTTCTGGACTTTACTATGATTTTGTGTGTTTTTCTGTGATTTCAGGTATTTTTTGGCTGAAATTGAGGGACTTGAGCAAAAATCAGATTCAGAGGTAGAAGAAGGACTGCTGATGCTGTTGGATTCTGACCTCCCTGCACTCAAAGTGGATTTTCTGGAGCTACAGAACTCAAAATGACGCGCTTCCAGTTGCGTTAGAAAGTAGACATCCAGGGCTTTCCAGCAACATATAATAGTCCATACTTTGTCCGCTTTTAGATGACGCAAAAGGGAGTTGAACGCCAGTTCTATGCTGCAGTCTGGAGTTAAACGCCAGAAACACGTCACAAGCCAGAGTTGAACGCCAGAAACACGTTACAAACTGGCGTTCAACTCCAAGAATGACCTCTCCATGTGTAAACTTCAAGCTCAGCCCAAGCACACACCAAGTGGGCCCCGGAAGTGGATTTATGCATCAATTACTTACTTCTGTAAACCCTAGTAGCTAGTTTAGTATAAATAGGACTTTTTACTATTGTATTAGACATCTTGGGACGTTTAGTTCTTAGATCATGGGGCTGGCCATTCGGCCATGCCTGGACCTTCATCACTTATGTATTTTCAACAGTAGAGTTTCTGCACTCCATAGATTAAGGTGTGGAGCTCTGGTATTCCTCATGAATTAATACAAAGTACTACTGTTTTTCTATTCAATTCAACTTATTCCGCTTCTAAGATATCCATTCGCGCTTCAATATGAATGTGATGATCGTGACAGTCATCATCATTCCCCATGAACACGTGCCTGACAACCACTTCCGTTCTATCTTGGATTGAATGAGTATCTCTTAGATTCCTTAATCAGAATCTTCGTGGTAAAAGTTAGAACCCATGGATGGCCATTCCTAAGATCTGGAAAGTCTAAACCTTGTCTGTGGTATTTCGAGTAGGATCTGGGAAGGGATGGCTGTGACGAACTTCAAACTCGCGAGTGCTAGGCGTAGTGACAGACGCAAAAGGATAGTAAATCCTATTCCAGTATAATCGAGAACCTCCAGATGATTAGCCATGCCGTGACAGAGCATTTGGACCATTTTCACAGAGAGGATGGGATGTAGCCATTATCAACGGTGATGCCCTTACAGAAAGCTTGCCATGGAAAGGAGTAAGACTGATTGGATGAAGACAGCAGGAAAGCAGAGATTCAGAGGAATGAAAGCATCTCTATACGCTTATCTGAAATTCTAACCAATGAATTACATAAGTATTTCTATCTTTATTTTCTATTTATTTATTATTATTATTCGAAAACTCCATAACCATTTGATATCCGCCTGACTGAGATTTACAAGGTGACCATAGCTTGCTTCAAGCCGACAATCTCCGTGGGATCGACCCTTACTCACGTAAGGTTTTATTACTTGAACGACCCAGTGCACTTGCTGGTTAGTTGTGCGAAGTTGTGAAGTTATGTTTGGACCATGGTATTGTGCACCAGTTTGTTGGCACCATTGCCAGGGAGAAAACGAACAACAAATTTTACAACCTGAGTAACAATTTCGCATACCAGCGTCGCACACCATTTTTTTTATGCAGAATGCGGAATGCAATGCTAATATGAATGTTATGCATGATTTCAGGTTCAATGAAGTAAAATAAAATAAAACTCAAAAATAAACAAAACGGAATAAAATTAAAACTGAAAAAAGGAACGATCATACCATGGTGGGTTGTCTCCCACCTAGCACTTTTAGTTAAAGTCCTTAAGTTGGACATTGGATGAGCTTCCTGTTATGGTGGCTTGTGCTTAAATTCATCCAGAAATCTCCACCAACGTTTGGAATGCCAATAGCCTCCGGGGTCCCAAACTAGGCATGTAAAGCTTCTGAGCAGCTTCAAATAGATTCTCAGGCTCCCGGGGTGACGAGTGTCAGAATAGATTCCAGGATCCCAAACTTAGCTTTTAAATCCGCCTTCGTCTTGATCTATATTTTTCCATCCGGGCGGTTTAGAAATTAGATTCTCACCAGAATAACCAAACGTTTTCCGAGATCCATCCGATTGATCATGATGCCAATCCATGCACTTCGAGTTGAAGCGTAGAACCTTATTAAACCTTGTGCACCAGCTCTGAGTACGAGCCATTTACCGCTTACTCTTAAAGTCGCAGAGAGCTCTAAGCTGGCCATCTGTTTCAAGCAAACCATATTCAAGTGAAAAAACACAGTTAAAGGTTAAGGATTGTACCCACTTGAAACTTGTATTGGGTGGTAATGGCCTTGGGATAGGTGGTTCCAGTGGTTCTGTGAGTTCTACTCCCTTGTGCTCTTCTGTGAATTTCTCCACTTCTTTGCAAGATTCTTCAAATGTATCATGTCCTGATCAAAGCCATCTATGTCTTCCTCATCACTTAAGTCATAGACTGGAGGTTGAGAGAAATCTACATCCGTATCATCTTCGTATTCACTTGGAGAAGATTCTTCGATTTCAGAGAATTCACTCGCGGATGCAAGTTCATTACGTGGGGGTTGGGCACTGTCCTCCTTAGCATCAACTGTAACGTCCTTGACAGAATTTTCCACAACTCTGGATTCCCATGGAAGTTCAGCGTCTCCTAAGTCTTCAACCAACTCTTCTTCTTTAATAATGACAGCTTCCTCTACTTGTTCGAGGACGAAGCCATGCTCTGTCTTGTCCACTGGAGTTTCTAGTATCTCCTTCATGCTACGCTCTTCGTTAGATTGTCCACATGGGGCTGTGGGAGGTCCTTGAATGTTCGAACGTTTAGAAGATAATAGACTTACTGCTTGCTCCAGTTGATGAAGGGTTATTTGAAGTTGATCTACTGTTTCCTTGAGGCGAACCTCTGATTCTCGGGGTGATAGATTTGGATATGGTACATGGAGAAGTGGTGATGTTTGGGAGTAATTGGACTGGAATCGGGGTAGATGAGGATTATACGGTGGTGAATGGTGAAAAGGGGCTTGTGAGTGTGGTGGTTCGAAGTTATGTTGAGAGGATGGTCTATAAGCACATGGTGGGGCTTGTGAGTAATTACAAGGTTGTCCACCAAGTCTATTGGCTTGGTATACATTGTAGAATGGTCTTTGTCCATGATATCTTGGAAGGTGTTGTTGCCTAAAGGGTTGATCAGATCCTCTTCGCTCCATCCATCTTTGATTGTTCTGACCTTGATGCATGTTCCTGTTATAACTTCCATTCCTTTCAATAACATTAGAACCAAACTCAAAGCGAAAGGGGTGAGAATTCATAGTATCTAGTAGAAATAAAAAGGGGAAAATAAAGACAAATAAACAAGTAAAAGAAAAATATTTACAATAACCAATAATAAGGCACACGATTGCAGTTCCCCGGCAACGGCGCCATTTTGACATTAGGATTTTTGCCAGTAAAGAATTTTATAAAAATAGTCGCGTTGTAGATATAGTCTCTAAACCAACAGAAATCCCTTCGTACAAACATTTTGGTTGTCACATGTAACAAACCATAAATAAATTGATAATCGAACTATTCAAACCTCGGGTCGTCTTCTCAAGGAACTGCAGGGAAGTATGTTCTTATTATTGGTTATGGAGGTTGTAAATTGGGGTTTTAAGAATGAGGAGCGAATGGTTTAATTAGCAATTAAAGTAAATGAAGAACAAGTAATTTAAATGGCAAGTAAGATAAATAGACGACTGTAAATAAACTTTTGGCAAGGTATGAGAAATTAGAGGTCCTATCCTAGCTATCCTTATCAATGATGATGAAAATTGAATCTTAATTCCACTTTGTTAACCTTTACTTAAAGCAAGGGAAGGTCAAGTGACTAATTGGTTTGATCTTCGGATCCTATTTATTTCCTAAGAAAAGATTGGGATTATTGAAGTTCAATTCAATTAGCAAAGATAACAATTATCAATCATGTTTGAGTTTGATAACTCCTGAGTTACTGATTTCTTAACCAAGACCAAAAGGAGAAAAGTAAATCTACTGGAATAAAAATGTCTTCAGATGGGAATAACAATAATGTAAATAAAAGAAAGCAATAATAAACTGAAATAACTCAAATAACATTAATTCAAAGAGTAATCTGTAACATGGAAGAATTCATAAATTAAATTGCAAAGGTAAATAAAAGGGAATATTGAACCTGATAAAGAGATAATCCTGAAAGCGAATAAAATCCTAATTCTAAATCCTAATCCTAAAGAGAGAGGAGAGAATCTCCCTCTCAAAACTAAATCTAAATCATGAAAAACTAACTAAAGTGGAGACTCGCTTGAATGGATGCATTCCCCCACTTCATAACCTCTGGTCTATGCCTTCTGGACTTGGATTTGGGCCAAAAAAGGCTTCAGAATTCGCTATGAGCATTTTCTGCAATTTTTGGTGCGTGGCCTCTGTCACGCGATCGGGTCAGTCATGCGACCGCGTCATATGTGTTTCGCTCGAGGCGTGCGATCGCGTTAGTCATGCGGCCGCGTCAATGCCATTTTGCGCTGACATGCGGCCGCGTCGCCTATGCGATCGCGTGGCTACCAGTTTCTTCAAAAACTCTGTTTTGTGCTTTCCTTCCAATTTTGTATGTTTTCTTTCCATCCTTTAATTCATTCCTGCCTTAGAAGATCTGAAACTACTCAACACACTAATCACGGCATCGAATGGAAATAAAGGTAATTAAAATAATTAATTTTAAAGCATAGGAAACATGTTTTTCACATACATCACATAATAAGGAAGGGAAAGTAAAACCATGCAATTAATATGAATAAGTGGGTGAAGAATTGAATAAATCACTCAGATTAAGCACAAAATATATCATAAAATATGGGTTTATCAATAACTCACTCACCCATACAGACTTACCCTTGCATCTACCACTACAAGAAAATAAGCTTTCTGCCACGCTTTTAAAGCGTGCCGAAAAGTGCTAAAAAGGGTGCCGACAGCTTTTCGCTACGCTTTTTGAGCTATCGGTACGCTTTTAAAAGGGTCACATCTGCGAGCGTGCCGGTTGCTCTATCGCCACGCTTTTGTGGATCTATCGGCACGCTTTCTTTTTTGCCACGCTTTTAACTCTTGCCACGCTTAAAAGCGTGGTGATATGTATTAACCTATCGGCACGCTTTAAAAGCGTACCGAAAAATGAAAGATATGGCTACGCTTTTGAAACGTGCCAACAGTAAAAGATATGGTGTCACTTTTGAAGCGTGCCAATAGTCAAAGAAACATGGACCTATTGCTACGCTTTTAAAGCGTGGCTATATCCCTATCAAATTAAAAAAAATCTGGCATATACTTTTTAGAGTACTCAAATTCTAATGCACTCCAAAAACAATAAAAAACATTGACAAAAATCTGTGAATATCATTTAAAAAAATTAATTAATGAAAATTAGTATTACATTAATAAAATTCAAACCAAATTAGCTATATCAATCTCTTATAACCAAAGTAGTTATAAAATACAGTGGGATAAAAAATATCAATACATATACAACTTATTAAAAGTCATTAACTTACTCTATTTCTGTCATTTTTTGTGTAGAAAATAAAAAAATTAAAAAATAAATATCAATAATCCAAACATAATATTGTTGAGTTTCGTAGTTTATAGGCAAGAACTCATGATACTGAATCTTGTAGCTCACAGCATTGTGCTTTAGAGAAAGGAGATGGCCCTCTTGGAAGATCATTTTTGTAGCACTTGAGGATTTTATATTCTTCATGCATGACTATCAATGCAGTTTCTTTACTTCCCATTCTTCTTACCTGCAACAAGTTTAAAAGAAATGCCATGAAAACACACTCAACCATTTTATCTTCAAAATTCCAGAAATTTCTCATGAAGTACAGATAAATAAATCATAATTTTCAACACTATAAAACACACAGAAATTTCCAGAAATTACTCATTGAGCTTTAACGTGCTGAAGGACATTATAGGCTTCATGTTCTTCTCCAAAATCCTACAAGGACGAATAGTTTAAGAATTACTATAATAATAATAATAAATGAATAAAGCAAGAGACGATAGCAATTAACAAAAGGTTCAACTTGCACAAAAGCAAAGCAAAACATGATACCTTCACAACTACGCAGGAGCAACCAGTTCAACTTGCACAAAAGCAAAGCAAAACAGGACCTTCTTCACTGCAGATTAAGAGTATGATAAAAAGGGTATCAACTAACTACCATTTTGGCTTTAAAAAAATTCAAGTTTTGACAAAATAACCCTTCTAAAAGAGGGAAAAAAATGACATTTTGGCTCCCTAAAGATGATTTCAGTTTGACAAAATAAGCTATTTTCTTCATAAGTGCCAAATAACTCATGCATTTTATTCAACTTTTTATTGGAACATTTGAAAAATTATTTAGAAAGTACATACAAATAATCGAAGAAAAATTCAATCTCTAGAAATACAATAGTTTTCTTACTTAAATCATAACTGGGCCTTATAATCTAATCTTATTAGGTAAAAATTCAATTATCAATTATATATAATAAATAAGTAAATAAATATGATAAAGCTATCACCAATTCACCAGCTAATTTTGGGTATTATATCAATTTAAAAATAAATATTTCCACTCTCATTTTCTTCTGGCTATTTTTGCTAATACAAAGATGATGAACTAAAAGAAAAGGAAGGGAGCAAGAAATACTGAAATAGTACCTCATAAGCGTTGGATTTGGTACCAAGCTAGATCAGAACACCAACACTCTTTACCTGAAAACCAGAAGAAAATGTTAAACATGATTAACTATAAGCCCTCCGAATTTGAAATCCCACAATATCCTTAAAAGTTTGCCTCTTATAAACACATGAAGCTAAATCACCACATTACCACCCATTTCCCTTCCCAAAAAAGTTTTAAACACAGATTTGAGAAGCTGAAAACTCATGAGTTTTTCTTAGCATAATGAACACGAATCCATATAACGGGGCAAAAAAAAAGTCCATTTTTGAAGTGAACCCGATGACGAAAAAAGAAAAGAGAAGTTGAAAACAATGGATTTGAGAAAGAGAGGAATGTACCCAGATTGAAATAGGAGAGATCCATACCTGAAGCATTAGCAGGGACAGTTTTTAGATATGAAATCTATGAGAAAAGTGACATTTTTTTATGAATCTATGAGAAAATTAAATAAATAAGACATGAGTAAAATCAAATGGAACACACCCAGACATCCTTGTTGATAGGAAAAAAGAGCAATCTCTTTTTTACTGTACAGGGAAAAAAGAGCAATCTTTTACAGCCATGCACTCTACAGAGCTAAAGTCAACCCATAAACACTTCACTCTCAAAATAATCTAATGTGAAACATCTAGAATTAACACCTAGTATTTCTCCAACAACCAAATTAATCCATAGAATTAAGAGCTATATAGTTATATATACTACAAACAAGCCAATGACAATTGTTTCTCAATCAGATAAGAATTACTAAGATTAAATTTAATCACAAAACAGTAGTGTGAGTCACATATTGAGACAATTACAATTTGGTATTAATAGTCTCTAATAAAAAATTCAATTACTACGCATGAATCAAGAACAAACAGAGAAAGACACCAAAAAAAAGAGAAAAAACCAGTTCCAATCAATAGTAAGAAAAAGCCAGCGACAAAAAGAACAGAGACACAGACACTTACCAAAGATGAACACAGATACAGCCTCACAAAACAGAAACTATGCAATCATGTAGGCACATTATAAAGCTTCCATAGCATAAAAAAAATCCCATTTTGAACAAGACACATGAATGAAAGCTGAGTTTGTTCACTCACCCAGGTACAAGAGACACCTAATTCCATAGTGGAACCTTTAATTAATTTGGACCCTACTGTGTGCACATATGCTTCCACTATCACGCATATTTCTATATATACTAACAAATATTACACCAAACTAAATATATAAAATCTACCTGCAAGACATCTTGTTGTGGAGAAGACAACACAGTAGAAAGAAGTTCAATGCTGTTTCTAGCAACATCAAAAGCTTCCTTAGTTTGTTTAGGAGTAAAACTCTGCACAGGAATATCATTATGCTGAGTCTGGCGTGGAAGATCAAGTTCAACCTCAGACACCGAACGCGGAGGAGTGAAAATAGGCGCCAAGCTCTCGTTGTGACAGCCAGAGAACCGAATACCCTTTGATTTCAGACTCAACCACAAAATGGAAACAAGCAATCAACAATAACACTAACAATAACCCACACTAGCAAATTCAACAGCTAGAGCTAGTAACTAACCCAATCAATTTAGCCTAGGATTTTGAGTTTCTAGTTTCTAGGCATGATATGATTATCAGAAATTGTCCTTTGACTTCAACTTAACAATGAAGCAGATATACATGAAATAGGAAAAAAAAGGTGGTAGTACCTTGTAAGTTTCTTCGTAAACAGGGAGATAGTGAAGCTCGATGGTGGATTCGCCTCAAGCCTCAATCATGATCAAAGCCTTGTTGCGGTTATTAAAACAGTTTGAGGATCGTCAATTAACCTAACCATATCATCAAGAACCCTCTCAGCAGCGACTTCAGAGAAAGCCTTCTCGCAATTCTTCACGATGGTTTCAAGCAAGACGAGGGGCAAGGAATCGAACCTTTCAAGCAGCGACTTCAGAGACGTCCGAGATGTATCCGACTTCAGCGACTTCTCGCCAGCGATGCATCCGACGCCAAGCTCAACGGAGATGCCACCGATCGTTTCTTATAAACACAAGAGACGTCGGCACTAGCAGAATGACGGTTGGCGCTGACAGGTTGCCGCTGACGAGTGGCGCTGACGAGTGGTGCTGATGGTTAGAGCCACGCGTGAGAGAGGGAGACGGCGGCGTGGGGCATGAGCGACGAGGGAGGGATGGATGTAGGTGCTGCGACGGGTTAGAGGGAGGGGTTGTGACTGGTTGAGAGAGGGAGACAGCGGCGTTGTTGGGAGAGGGAGTTAGGGTTCAGAGATGAGAAGGGTGAGTGACGGCCAGATAGGGTGAGAAGTGATTTTCGAAACCAACACTTCTAGTCTAGGTTAAAACATAAAACTTAGAAAAAAAAGTGAAGTGTGAAAAAAATGGGTGGGAACCTAAATTTTGGAAGGAGGGAACTCTATCGGTACGCTTTTGTAAGGTGCCCAAATAAACATAAGATATGGGCACGCTTTAAAAAGGTGACCATTGAAAAACTAACTAGTCACGCTTTTTAAGCGTGCCAGTTTCTCTAAAGCGTGGCAAAAAAAAGCGTGGCCGAATCACAAATCAGTAGCCACCCTCATAAAAGCGTGCCGATTTCTCTCTATGGCCACGCTTTTCAAGCGTGGCTAAAACAAGCGTGGCCAAATCCCAAATCAATGGCCACCCTCGCAAAAGCGTGCCCATAGACCACTTTTGGGCACGCTTTAAAAGCGTGGCAAGAAAAAAGGGTGCCGACAGGCCTTTTTTCTTGTAGTGTACCTTTGTTAACCCCTTTTGAGCTTTAATTGACCCCATTGTTTGTAATATCACCACAATACAACCTTAAGCGAAAAATCATAATTTACCTTCAATTGTATCCTTGATTAGTTTAGGTTGAGGAGTGTGTTACATTTAAGTGTGGGGGAATTTTGGGAGCATTAGTAGAGGAAATTTTTATTTTGGATCTTCATTGAAAAATTTAGAAAATGGGTGCATTCATGTATGAACTATTAAACCATATGCATTTATCTTGATTTGGAAAAAAAATCAATCAAAAGGGGACAAAAGTTACCCCCAAAGAGAAAAGAAACAAATAAGGAATGCATATGTGATGCAAATGAAAGAGCATGCATGAATGTGTATAAAAAGTGTGATGATGGGAAGTTAGGATTGCATACTCATTGTTATTGGGTTGATATAGGTTGAGTTGGATACTTAAACTAATCAAGGATTCAATTGAATTAGTCCACTTAGCCAAATCTATCCTACCTTAACCCTAACCCCGTTACAATCTTACAAAGTCCTCATGATAATTGCATTCATGCATCACATGGTTGTTGATTGTTAGATGAAAAGCAAATCTTTGAAAATATTATTAGAGGAGACTTAAGTGATTAAACCCTAAACACCGAGCGATTAGAGTGCATACACTCCTAGTGAGGGTTCGATTACTCAATTCTATGTCTCCACCTTCTTATCATATATTCTTGCAAGTTGCTTCATTTTGAAACTTGAATCAATTCTCTAGATTTTGATTGCACTGAATTACTTATTTGTTTAGCCCTATATGTCTATATTCTTCCTTGAAAATTTGATTGTTTGTTTTCACCAACTCAATAGGAAACTATAGATAGATAGATATATATAGATAGTATATAGTATATTTGCATGCATTTAAATAGTTACATTCAATAAGTTGTTACCCCTTTGATTATTCTCCTCGTTTGGTTTAGCATGAGAATATGCAATTGTTTAAGTGTGGGGAAATTGATGAGTCCATATTTGATGAGATATTCTGGCTTGATTTGAATGGATTTCATCACATAAACTCACACTTAAGCACCAAAATAGCATACTTTTGTGTTATCTTTCCAGTTTGGACCTAAATGTGAAAACATGCATTTTTGTGCTTAAATTAGTGATTTTAATTCCACTTTCATGTCATTCGATGCCGTGATATGTTTTGTGAGTGATTTCAGGTTATTTAGGCAAGATTGGCTAGGCAAAAGTGGAAGAAAGCATGTACAAGGGACAACACATGAAGAAAACAAGGAAAAGCACACACAGTCAAGTGTGCGTGTGCACAAGCAAGCGTGTGTACGCACAAGAAGGAATTAGCATGTGTGCGTGCGCACAACCCTCTGTGCGTATGCACAGGTGAACATTCAGCAAAGTGTGCGTACGCACATGTTCCTGCACGTGGTTTCATTAATAAAGCACGTGATCCGCAATTATTGGGGGTTTTTGGCCCAAGTTGGAAGGTTTGATGTTGAATGGGAGTGCTATATGAAGGGGATATCAACACATATGAAGGATGCATTATTACAAGCTTAGATTAGGTTTTTGTCTTAGTTTTCCTTAGTTAGAAATCATCCTTAGGAGTAGGAGTAGTGTAGATAGCAAATGCTCTCCTAGGGTTTTAATTGTAGCATTTTATAGCAAGTTTGATCTTGAATTTTGCTTCTTTAATTGTAAGTACTCTCAATTTTCTCTTTAATTATATTATCTTTACTTTCATTTTTCTTTGGTTCAAGTACTTTGTTAATATTTGCAATTTTGAGTTTCTTGAAGTTTTGATTGATGAATTTTGTCTTTTATGGTTTATATATGCTTGATTAAGTTTTTATTGTTGACATTGTGAATATTTTGGTTATAGTTTGCATTTTCCTTTGCAATTTATCATATTTTGGTTTTATACCCACAAGGTGTTTGTGAAAATGCCACTTATGGATTTTGAGTAGATTTTAACACCTTGGTTTGGAATTTCAGTTCCTAGGATACTAGAGTCATGATGTCCGACATTTAGTGGTAATTTTTGGGTAGTTAGTTAACTCTTGTGTTCATTGAAGCTAGCTTTTTACCAATTAATTTGGTAAGTTAGCTATGACTTATGGATCAAGGTCAATTATGCTTGCTTGACCTACTCCTCGATGTTAGGGATTGACTAAGCAAGATTGACTAATTATAATTCCCATAGTTGTGGTTATGGCGATGATAGGATTCCTTAAATTCTCATTCCCAAGTTAAGGCTCTTTTATGCATATCTTAGCATTTTCACTAGTTTTGATCTTGTTTCTCTTTTTGCTTGCATTGATATCAATTTTGATCATCTCTTAGTTCTTTTATTTCTTAGTTCTTTTAATCTTTCCTTTCTCGATTTCAAAACCCCCTTTTTGCCTCCACAACCAAGAGCGTAACATTTTAATTGCATTCCTAGGGAGAACGACCCGAGGTTGAAAGACTCTCGCTTTATATGTTTTGTGTTGGAAAATATCAAACTTTGATTGAGAGGA
This sequence comes from Arachis ipaensis, assembly GCF_000816755.2. Taxonomy (NCBI): domain Eukaryota; kingdom Viridiplantae; phylum Streptophyta; class Magnoliopsida; order Fabales; family Fabaceae; genus Arachis; species Arachis ipaensis. The sequence continues at coordinate 89,311,844 of NC_029790.2, forward strand.
ATGTTTGTTGGTCTAGGCTATGCTTGCAATGAACAAATTATATTTTGTGAAATTCTAGATCGACATCTATTCTCTCATCAGCGGTTTATGAGGTAAACCAAACTGATTAGGTAACCGGTTTCTAATTAATCCAGTTGAACCGGTCGGTCCGATTCAATTTGCAGAACTATGATAATGGATAAATAAAAGACTATTTAATATTTAATATTTTTATGTAATCTAATTCTAAATATTTTGATATGTTTAAAAGATTCAGATGCTGACTTGAAAGATTCAGACGCTAACAAAAAGAATCTTAAAAGATATTATCAATAAAAAATATTTAAGGGATGATTAATTTTGGCAAAAGTAACCATCTGTCAATTGAGTTAACTGAAATTAACGTTAAACATAGACATGAAAGTTAACAACGTTTTAAAAATCCTAATCCATTTTTTCTAAAATTCTCATCTCTTTTTCTTCTTCTTCATCATCTACTAATATCTTTTTCTTTTCCAATCTCTTCATATCCCTAATCCCTTCAGTCATCCGCTTCCTCCTTCTATACTTACAATCTTCAAATCAAATATGTATTTTGAATTCAATATATATTTTGTTTTCCTCTGAGTTTATTCACTTACATGCCGCAACTAAGATTATAAATTTTAAAAAGAAAATTATTAGGCGACTAAAGATGAAGATGTTAAAGGAGGAAGAGCATTGTCGAAGTACTAAATCTTGAAGAACCACGTGATGGACGCACGAAAATGGAACTTTTCTCCCTCTTGAGTTCGAGTTGTCCATCCTCCTCATTTTCCTTTGTCGTCGCTGTCTACGCCTTCTTCCTTCTCCTCCCCCTCCTCCTTAACTATTTTAGCAATAACATAAGATCTGAGAAGGATGGACCCAGCAGCAGCAGTCGCGCTGACATCCTCTTTTTTCATTGTCAACACCGCCATTCTCCTTTTCCATGGTCGTCGTCCTCTCTCTCTCTCTCATTTTTTAATGGATGTTTTGATTTTGATGGTGAGATTTAAATTTAAATTGTTGTTGTGATTTGAAATTTAAATTTGTTGTTGAAAAAGAAGGAGGAGGAAGTAGATGACTAAAGAAATTGAGGGTGTGAGGAGATTAGAGAAGATGAAAAGGAGGTTAGTGAATGATGATGATAAAAAAGAAGATACAAGAATTTCAAAAAAAGGAATAAAGAGATTTAAAAAGAGACTTTTTAAAATTATAAAAATTAGAAATACGGATAACTTTTAAATTCATTATATATTTTATTAAGGCTCGGTGTTGTTGGCATTGAATCCAACTTTATTGTTGGTCATCATAATGTTCCATTCTAAATTTAATGTTTTAAGCGAAATAAAATCTCCATTCAGCATTCAATCAAATCCCCTTCAAGTTCATTTACAAATTAGTTAAATGGATTATTATCTAGCAAGCAAATCTATGATAATAGAACAGGAACAAATAGAATATGAAAAAAATCAAATAGAATAAAAAAAAGAGAAGTCTATGAGAGACCATAGAATGAGAAAAACATAATAAAAAAAAAATCCAAACATGAAAATTGAAACTCACTTACCTAAGTTTCCTATTTGATAAAATAGAACTAACACTAAAGCTGTGAAGAAAAAAGAGAAGATGTGGATTCAAGGTATGAGTGATGATTGGTGGTATCGTGGTAGCAAAACCAAGAAAAGAAGGTGAAGGAAGATCTTTCCTTGTAGCGTGGTTAGAAAATGCGACACTAGCAGCAACAGTAGAGACAGCAAAAGGGATTAGAATTAAAATTTGAGTGTTTTTGAAATTATAAAACTTAAAAGTTTAGGTATTTTATAATTATAATAATTGCTAACTCAGCATTCAGCATTTAACGTTAATTTCAGTTAATTCAATTCACGGCCGGTTATTTTTATCAAAATTAATCAATTTTTAAGAATTTTTTATTGATAATATTTTTCAGAGTCTTTTTTATCAGCATCTAAACCATTTGAATTCCAAATTAATAGTTACCTCAAATAAACAAACAATCACCTTAATAATGTAAGAGTTAATGTACTATTTTTATTTTTAAAACATCTTTTTGCATTTAAAAAATACTGTAAAATATTTTTTGTTCATAAGAGTTTAAGTTGGATCTTTGACTCAAAACTACTAGCAAAAATATAAAAATATTTACCATCTTAAAAAGTTTTACATATATTGTTATTTCTCATATTGAATAGCATAAATAAATAAATTAACAGACACGGTTACCCTCTTTCAACTGCAATCTTTTCATTTTCAAAGATCAAAGTCGGATTATATTCGATTAGGAGAGAAAGAATCTCCTGACTCCTATTACTTATCAAGTTGGTGATTTTAAATTTCTTCCATTTTATTTTGAGTCGTCATGGCTGAGTTGTCTTCCACAAGGGCGTTCCCGCAAGTTGTGGATGACTTTCCTTTTCTCAACTTGAAAGAAGGTCAGGCATCCATTGACTGATCTCTTGACGCATTATTTTATCATTTATTTATTTTTTTTATTTCCTATTTTCCCCACGAATGCACCGTTGCACTCATGGTACCGCCATATTCACATAAGAAGTTAACAACTAACAAGTCAAGTCAATTCCTTGGGGTCTACAAAGGAAAATGATATTTCTGTCATGTAGCACAGGTTAAAAATTAACAATAAACACTCAAATTTATTTTTCTGAATCAAATTTTTAACATGCAAATTAAATAAATAAATTTTTATTAA
>NC_029790.2:89314612-89314914 GCF_000816755.2 Arachis ipaensis
AATACGTTTTTATTATATAATATTATGGATAAAAGGATTTTTGAATTTAACGAGGGTGTAACTACAGATATTTATTATGAGACTATAATATTGGGAACCCTTAACAAATTGTTATGAAATTTTTTCTCTGAAAAATTCAACCTCATAAGAGAAAATATATAAAAGATTATATATCAAATGTCTTTTAATATACGATTTTTTTTTGGATTTGCGTAAATTTAATTTGTATAGATTTTTCTTAATTTATTTTATGCTGGTTATTTTTTTTAGGAATAATAAGAATGGAATTCTAAAAACTTAAA
>NC_029790.2:89314975-89333394 GCF_000816755.2 Arachis ipaensis
TATCATAAAATTAATTTTTTTAAAATTTTAAACTGATAGAAAGAGATATATAAATAATTATATCTCTTAAATATAATCCAATTTCAAATTTGTAAATAGTCAAATATATATCACAAAATTACTACTCCTTGCTATATTAGAAAAGTAGTCATATCATCAAGCTACAAAAGAGTTAGTAGAAAAGGAGCATGAATATAAACAAATCAATTATATAAACATAAGATCTAGGTAAATTTTTTGGGGGACTTTATAATTGATGTTGAGCTATATATATGAATCAAAACAGAAAATTTGATGTTATAACGACAACAAAACTATCATATAGAAATATCTTTTAGCCCTACATAACAGCTCATTACTCAAAAATTGTAACCATGGAAAAAGAGGTCAATGTGTTTTGAGAATAGACCACATTTTCAGTGTGGTAGCTGCTACATGATCTATTTCCTAAGGTCACGTTTAATTTTGAGTAAAGGCCTAGATTAATCTTTGACCTGTCGGATTGAGAGATACCGTGAAAAACAAAAAAAAGAAATTAATTATGTGCATCAGCAGATATAATTTGTTGCATGCAACTTACAAGTTACAACAATGTATGTTGAGAAAGAGTTGAACGTTTACATATTTATCTTCTTTCTTGCAATTTTAATTTTCTAGAGGATCTCCAATTGGGAACTATATAGGTATATATTCCCAATTTAACTTAATATTATCCTCGATCCCCTGTCCATGTTTCATATAATATTCTCTTTCCCGTAAATTTATAATGTTGACATCTGTTCCGTCCTAGGCGAACCGAAGTATACGGCGTCAAAGTTAGCTGCTTGTGTCTTTTGGAGAGCTTATATGTCGTCCAGGGAGCAGCGTTGCAAGAGAACTGGTGCAAAAACAAAAAAGCTATGCTTTTACCACACCAAACTTAGAATATTGCTCGCCCTCGAGCAATAAACAAAAGAATAGAAGAAGAAGAAATATGGAGAGGGAGAGGGAGATGAGGTTTCGGCTAAGGAGAGTGTAGAGGGGTGTGTTGTGTGAATTTGGTGAAGAATGGAGGTCTTTATATAGGGAAGGGAGGGGGGTTTAAGGTTCGGCCATATGGGTGGGTTTGGGTGGGAAATTGGTTTTGAACTTTGAAGGTAGGTGGAGTTTATGAGGTAGGTTTATGGGGAAGAGTGGGTGGATGTGAGTGGTGAAGGTTTAGTGGGAAAGAGGGATGGAGGTGATTGGTGAGGGGTTTTTAGGGAAGAGTGTTTATGGGGTTGTGTGAAAGAGAGTGGTGAGAAGAAGTGAGTGGAGGTAGGTGGGGATCATGTGGGGTCCACAGATCCTGAGGTGTCAAGGCATTTACATCCCTGCACCAATTTAGGCATGTAAAATGCCCCTTGCACACAACTCTGGGCGTTCAGCGCCAGGTTGGTGCCTATTTTGGGCGTTCAACGCCCCTTTGCTGCCATTTCTGGCGTTGAACGCCAGAACCATGCTTGTTCTGGGCGTTCAGCGCCAGGATGCTCCCATTCTGGGCGTTCAGCGCCAGAACTATGCTCTGTTCTGGCGTTTGAACGCCAGACAGATGCTCCTCCAGGGTGTGATTTTTCTTCTGCTGTTTTTGATTCTGTTTTCAAAACNCACAAGAATGTTCTTATCCTTGCTCCTGCTCATATGACAAAGAAGAAGGCACAGAATAATAATAATAATAATAATAGAGATCCTTTATACCACAGTATAGGGATCCCTTTGTAAGTAGAAGAAGAGGGGGAGATAAAGGATGTGATGTAAGGGAAGAAACACAACTGTACCAATGGAAGAGATGTGAGATAAGATGTTAGGATATGAATGAATAAATAGAATGAGATGGGGGAGGGATAATTTTCGAAAATTATTTTGAAAAAGAGTTAGTGATTTTTGAAAATAGTTTTTGAAAAAGGTTAGTATTTTTCGAAAATTTTTGAAATCAAAAATAAAAAATAAAAATAATTAGTTAATTAAAAAGAAATTTTTGAAAAAGAGGGAGATATTTTCGAAAATTAGAGAGAGAGAGTTAGTTAGGTAGTTTTGAAAGAGTTAAGAAACAAACAAAAAGTTAGTTAGTTAGTTGAAACAAATTTTGAAAAGATAAGAAGATAGGAAGTTAGAGAAGATATTTTGAAACCAACTTTTTGAAAAAGATAAGATAAGAAGATATTTTTGAAAAGATATGATTGAAATTAGTTTTGAAAAAGATTTGATTTTTAAAATCACAATTAATGACTTGATTCATAAGAAATCACAAGATATGATTCTAGAACTTAAAGTTTGAATCTTTCTTAACAAGCAAGTAACAAACTTCAAATTTTTGAATCAAATCATTAATTGATTAGTTATTTTCGAAAATTTTATATAAAAATAAGAAAAAGATTTTTGAAAAATATTTTTTTTTGAAATTTTCGAAAATAACTAAGAATTTTGAAAAAGATTTGATTTTTGAAAAAGATTTTGAAGAAGATAAGATTTTCAAATTGAAAATTTGATTTGACTTATGAGAAACAATTTGATTTTAAAAATTTTTGAAAAAGTCAACTCAATTTTCGAATTTGATGAGAGAAAAAGGGAAAGATATTTTTTTTATTTTTGAATTTTTTATGAAAAACATGAAAATTATGCAATGCATGAAATTTTTAGATCAAAACATGTGATGCATGCAAGAATGCTATGAATGTTAAGATAAACACCAAGAACACTTTGAATGTCATGATGAACATCAAGAACATATTTTTGAAAAATTTTTAATGCAAAGGAAACATGCAAGACACCAAACTTAGAATTCTTTAATGCTTAGACACTAAGAATTCAAGAATGCATATGAAAAACATGAAAAGACACAAAACAAAAAATCATCAAGATCAAACAAGAAGACTTACCAAGAACAATTTGAAGATCATGAAGAACACCATGAATGCATGAGAATTTTCGAAAAATGCAAGATGCATATGCAATTGACACCAAACTTATGATATGACTCAAGACTCAAACAAGAAACAGAAAATATTTTTTATTTTTATGATTTTCTAATTTTTTTGGATTTTTATTTCGAAAATTATATGAAAAAGAAAAATAAGGATTCCAAAATTTTTAATATGAATTCCAGGAATCTTGCATTCTCAGTCTAAAGCTTCAGTCCAGGAATTAGACATGGCTCACTAGCCAGCCAAGCTTTCAATGAAAGCTCCAGTCCAAAACACTAGACATGGCCAATGGCCAGCCAAGCTTTAGCATGTGATTCAGACATGACATGCCTGACATGCCCTACAGTCGTATAAAGTGATGGTTGGAAGCCTCAGTCCAAACGAATTTAGACATGGCTTTACAGCCAGCCAGGCTTCACATGCTTCATGAAACACTAGAATTCATTCTTAAAAATTTTGAAGAAAAATATATAATTTTTTTTTTTGGAAAACATTTTTTTTTTTGAAAACAAAGGAGAAAATTTTGAAATATTTTTGAAAAATTTTTGAAAAGAAAACGAAAAGAAAATTACCTAATCTGAGTAACAAGATGAACCGTCAGTTGTCCAAACTCAAACAATCCCCGGCAACGGCGCCAAAAACTTGGTGCTGTTGCCGGATCAAAAGGGAATCTGGCACTGATGTTACCGGACCAAAAGCTTGCCGAAGACTCAAACAATCCCCGGCAATGGCGCCAAAAACTTGGTGCACGAAATTGTGATCTCCAGGCTCGAACAAATCCTGGTAATGGCTCCAAAGCTTGGTGCTCTGATCTTAATTCATAATTGTCACAACATTCTTGGCCAAAGTATGGACTATTATATATTTCTGGAAAGCCCTGGATGTCTACTTTCCAACGCAATTGGAAGCGCGCCATTTTGAGTTCTGTAGCTCCAGAAAATCCACTTTGAGTGCAGGGAGGTCAGAATCCAACAGCATCAGCAGTCCTTTTTCAACCTCTGAATCGGATTTCTGCTCAAGTCCCTCAATTTCAGCCAAAAAATACCTGAAATCACAGAAAAACACACAAACTCATAGTAAAGTCCAGAAATGTGAATTTAACATAAAAACTAATGAAAACATCCCTAAAAGTAACTAGATCCTACTAAAAACATACTAAAAATAATGCCAAAAAGCGTATAAATTATCCGCTCATCAAGAACCTCGACACCTTGAAACACGGCGGCGGGAGCACCTGCAACAAGCACTCCGACGCTCAAGTAAGAATGAGTATTATCAAAGAATAAGAAAAATAAACTAGAATTAGTAAAATGTAACCTGGCTTTCCTAAGTTGTTTAGGTTTGGTTTTATAGATGAAATGGAGTGCTGTATGTTGCTTGGTTGTTCCGATATTCGTGGATCAGTTGATGAGTTCCGTTGTTATTGGTAACGGCTAGAGGATAGTGTGTGACTCACGTGTATTTTTAGTCAAATGGTTGTTTCAGTTTGGATTTATTTGTTACCGGGATTTATGGTCGGTTTGCTGATGTTGATGCTAATTCCGAACTTAGCGAGGTACACGTCATAGCCCCCAAACTCGGCTGGCATCGTGTGGGGATGGTAGGCGAGCTTATTTTTGTTACTTCTCGCTTTCGTGCTTTAAAGTGGTCTTCGTAGGAATTTTGAATGACTTTGGAAGACTTTTGTTGTTTCTTCTTGCAAAACGTGCCCGTTTTTAATGCGCTTCTTTGCCGTTTGGATTTTTCATGCTTTGCTTAACGGTTGCGAGTTAAGTTACCCACTAAGTTAGTGGGCTTGCAATAATTTTTTCTTGCTTTGGAAATTTCATTGCTGTTTCAAATTTTTTCTATTTGCTGACTCTTGCCATGACTTCTAAAGGTTTGTCTTTTTCTCTGTAGTTTGTTTTCGTTTCTCTGTTCCTTCTTCTGAGATGGCGAGAGATAAGGAAAAAGATAAAGTTGTAGAAGAGGATAAAGCTAATCCGTATTACTGGGTTCATGATGACATGAGGACTCGCTCCTCTTCGTTTGTTAGTGTTGATTCCATGATTGAGCTTCGGGGTTTGCATGTGAAAGAGGGTTCTGGTACCGTCGTTGAATTCCTCCCCTGTTCTAGTGAAGATAGGGTTTGTGAGAGGAGGGGGGATTGGCAGTACTTCTACTTCTATACGCCTTGTCTCATTGAACTTCATGTTAGGTTTCCGTTTTCTGCGTTTGAGTGTGACGTTTTAACTCACCTAAATTGTGCGCCTTCACAGTTACACCCTAACTCGTGGGCGTTTCTTCGTGCTTTCCTGTGTTTAATGAGTTTTCTGACTGTTCCATGTTCTCTTGCTGTGTTTTTCTCTATGTTTCAAGTGAAGGGGGTCCGAAAGGGGTTGTGGGTATGTTTGAGTAGTTACCCTGGTCGTTTGCTCTTCCTTCTTTATAAGTCTTCTTTCAAGAATTTTAAGTCTTTGTTTGTAAAAGTGAGATCAGTGGAGTCCGAGTACTCTTTTTATCTCGATGACGAGTTGATAGAGCGGTTTCCCCTATATTGGTGTTCGGAACCTTATCAAATTCTTGAAGCTGTTGAACGGAGTGAGGAGGAGGAGTGATTGATAGATTTTTTAGTTGAGAGTTTTGCTGGAGGAGAGTGTTTATCTATCCCTGACCTTCTTCGCTATCACGATTCTGGGGATATGGAGGGTTTGAAAGCATATTTAGGTATTTCTTGATTTTTTGCATGTTCGCCCCCTATTTATTTTATTCATTCTGAACTTTTCCGCTTCTATGCAGTTGGGCGAGTTCCTCTTCTTGATCCTTCACGTCTTCAGTCTTTTCTTAAGAAGAAAAAGGAAAATCTTACTGATGCTTCTGTGGCCGTTAATAAGGAGGGTGGTGATGCCACCCAATCTGTTGCTCAGCCAGCGTCTTCTTTCAAAAGGAAGAGGGATAATGTTGAGAGATCTGTGGAGGTGATTTCAGAGGATAATAAGGAGGTTACTGGAGGTGGCAGGTTTGCTTTTGATCAGCAGAAGAAACTTCATGGTTTTATCCCAGGATCTGGATCACATTCTCTCTGGAGTGATCAATTTGACTTCGCCGATCTCTCTGATAAAGTGTCTCAGTATCCTGGTGATATGCTTATGACTCGTCGGGTAGGCATGGAAGCGCTTGGGAAGTTCGTTCAGGTAATGTTCATCGTAGTCCGAGCTCTTCAGATGTTTTTACTTGGTTTCTTCATCTTTATTTCGGCTCCAAACTTTGTGTAGATTGTTTCCTCTCGCCTGATGTGTGTTGGTCGAACCACCGAGCTTATCGGTGCTGAACAGCAAGAGGCTGTAAACAAAATTGCCGATTTGGAGAAGTCATGTGGTACGAGGATTGCTGAACTGGAGAAATCTTTGAAGGAGAGAGATGATGCTGTTATTGGTGCTGTGGCTAAGGCAAAGGAATTTAAGGAGGAGGTGACTCGCTTGAGAGATCAGATTCGGTTGCTGCAGGCTGAGGTCATGGAGAATGATGTTGCTAAGGGTCGGCTTACTTCTCGTGTTCATGAATTGGAGGAAAATGTCATGGAGATGTTCTCTTGTGGTTTTGAGCGTGCTGTTAGTCAGATTTCTGTATTGGCTCCGGAGTTTGATTGTGGTCAGCTTGACATGACTAAGATAGTAGTTAGTGGAAAGTTGGTTGTAGATGGTACTGTGGAGGAGCATGATGAGAACGCTCCCCCTTCTTAATTTGTTTTGCTTTATTTTCTTTGGATATGTATTGATAACTCTTTTACTTTTTGTCTGACTTTTTGGTTTTTGGTGGCCGAGATGTGGTCACCTTGTTTTGACATATTGAACTCGGATAATGTTTTGTCTTTGGCCGAGGTTAAGCCAAGTTGACGATATCACTTTGTTGTGATGTTTGTATGCTTTATTGCTCTTGTACTTTGTTTGTTAGAATTGGGTTTGCTTGAAGAGTATCGTTCATGTTGATTTGAATATATTGGGCGTCCGACCTCATTAAAACCCTTCCTTAGGCAAAATCCCTTTTTTGGGAAAAAGCTCTTAAGGGGGGAAAAAGAGTACCTTCATCCGCTGATTGTACAACTTATGATCTATACATTTTTAATGACGAAACATTCCAGTTCCCTGATACTGGGTTGCCTTGAAGTGTCTGGAGTTGATAAGCCCCCATTCCGAGTACTTTTGCTATTCGAAAAGGTCCTTCCCAGTTTGTGGCGAGCTTGCCATGCGAAGGAGGCCGTCTCGCGTCTTCGATTCGTCTGAGGACTAAGTCGTCCTTCGTAAATGTTCTTGGAACAACTTTTCTATTGTGTTTTCTCTCCGCCAATTGCTTCATGGCTCTTTGTTTAATCGCCGCAATATCTCTGTCTTCTTCGACGAGGTCAAGCTCGGCGCTCCTTATGCATGTGTTGTACTGTTCATCGTATAGTTCGGTTCTGATTGTAGGAGTCCCGACCTCTACTGGGATTAGTGCTTCTGATCCATACACTAGTTTGAAAGGTGTTTCACCTGTGGTGGTTTGTATTGTTGTGTTGTAACTCCACAATATTTCTGGGATCAGCTCGACCCATTCACCTTTTGCATTGTCATGCTTTCTTTTCATTGCCTGCAATATAACTCGGTTAGCAGCCTCGGCCTGCCCATTGCTCTGTGGGTGTTCGACCGAGCTAAAATGATGCTGTATATTAAAATTTTTTAGAAATGAGCCGAGCTTATTATCTGTAAACTGTCTGCCATTGTCTGATATTATTTCCTTAGGTATTCCAAATCGGCATATTATGTTTCTTCATATGAAAGATCTTACCTTTTCGGCTGTTATTTTTGCTAAGGGTTGTGCTTCTATCCATTTTGAGAAGTAGTCTATTGATACTAAAAGAAATTTTACCTGACCTAGCGCTGTTGGAAATGGGCCGAGAATATCAAGCCCCCATCTATGGAAAGGCCAGCTTACCTCCATGCTGTGTAATACCTCGGCCGGCTTTGTAGAGATGGCCTCGTGTTTTTGGCATTTGTCACATTTCTTAACTTTTGTTATGCAATCTCTTCTCATGGTTGGCCAATAGTATCCTGTTCGGACGATCTTTGCGGCGAGAGCTCGTCCTCCAATGTGGTTTCTACATACGCCCTCATGAACTTCATCCATGACCTCCCTTGCCTCCTCAGTGTTTAGGCACTTTAATAATGGTTGTGAGATACCGCGTCTGTATAGTTCTCCACCTATGTTTGTATAGAGACTTGCTCTTCGCTTGAAGTATTGCGTGTTGAGCTCGTCTCTGGGCATGGTGCCTGTATTGATGTATTCAAGAAAAGGTGTTCTCCAATCATGGAGGTGGTTAATGCTTATAGATAGTAATTCAATACTGGGTTTTTTAAGTGTGAGTTGTGATAATGCCGATGTTTGTGTGTCTGATCTAGTGGCGGCAAGTTTGAATAATACGTCGGCTCTAATATTCTTATCTCTATGCACATGTAGAATAATGAATGAACTGAATTTTGAAATAAGATCCTTTGCTATGAGCCAATATCGCTCTAGCAAGGGATCCTTTACCTGATATTCTCCTCGGATTTGTTGAACCACCAAGAGAGAATCGCAGTGAGCTGTTAGACTTTGTACCTGGAAGTTGAGGGCGAGCTTGAGTCCGGCAATAAGGGCCTCATACTCTGCCTGATTATTGCTTGCTGGGAAGTGGAACTGGAGAGATTGCTCGGCCACCACATTGTCCCCTTCTTTCAGGATTATCCCAGCTCCGCTTCCTCCCTTGCTGGATGCTTCGTCGACGTGTAGTTCCCAACATTTGTTGTGTTCGTCTGAGGTTAGTTCTGATATAAAGTCAGCGAGGATCTGTGCTTTTAAGGCTGACCTTGGTTGAAATTGGATGTCGAATTCTGAGAGCTCGATGGACCATTTAGTTAGTCGTCCGGCTAGTTCTGGTTTTGTCAGTATTTGTCTTAATGGTTGGTTTGTCCGTACTATCACTGTGTGGCTCTGGAAGTAGTATCTGAGTCTTCTCGCTGTTGTTACGAGTGCTAAAGCTAGCTGTTCTATCTTCGGATACCTCTGTTCTGTGGATTGCATGACTCTACTGACGAAGTATACCGGTTGTTGTGTTTTCCTGTCTCAATGACTAAGGCCGAGCTTATAGAATGATTAGAAACATATAAATACAAGTATAGCGGTTTACCGACTTCTGGTCTTTGTAGTACTGGTGGTGATGACAAAATGGTTTTGAGCTTGGTGAACGCTTTCTCACATTCCTCTGTCCATTGAAACTTTTTGTTCTTTGTTATTGTTTGGAAGAAATGGTATGCTCGGCTTGATGCTGATGGTAGGAACCGAGATAGTGCTGCTACCTTTTCTGCCAGTTGTTGTACTTCTTTTATTGTTCTAGGGCTCACCATGTTGAGTATTGCTTCGCATTTTTCGGGGTTATAAATCCGAGGAATTTGCCTCCTTGCACCCCAAAGGCGCATTTTTCTGGGTTGAGTTTCATCTTGTATGCTCGTATCTATTCGGATATCTCTTTAAGGTTGTCGCAGTGTGACTTCTCCTGGGTGGTCTTGGCGACCATATCGTCGACATAAATTTCCATGTTCCGACCTATTTGGTGATGGAATACCTTGTCCATCAGGCGTTGGTAGGTTGCACTTGCATTCTTTAGACCAAATGGCATTACTCTATAACAAAAATTTCCATGCTCAGTTATAAATGCCATTTTGCTTTGGTCTTCTGGATGCATGAGTATCTGGTTGTAACCAGAGTATGCATCCATGAAGCTCAAGCTTTTGAAACCTGATGCACTGTCTACGAGTTTATCAATACAAGGTAAAGGATAGGCATCTTTGGGGCATGCCTTATTTAAATCTGTAAAGTCGACACACATGCGCCATTTACCTGAGTTTTTCCTTACCATTACCACGTTTGAAAGCCATGTGGTAAATCTGATTTCTTTGATGAAGTTAGCTTTGAGCAGTTTCTTGGTTTCTTCTAGTGCTGCCTTTGATTTTTCTGCTCCGAGATTCCTTTTCTTCTGGGCTATAGGTCGGTTTGTTTGGTTGGTAGTGAGCTTGTGGCAGATTATGTTTGGATCTATTCCTGGCATATCTGCTGGAGTCCAAGCAAATAGGTCCGCGTTGTCTTGCAATACTTTTACAAGCTTGGTTCTTTCTTTACCTTGTAGTGCTTGACCGATGTATGTAACTTGTTCAGGCTTCGCCGTCAGCTGGACTTCTTGTAGTTCGTCTGCTGGTTGAGGCCTTTCTTGGGTGTCCTCACGAGGGTCAAGCTCTGCCAGAGAGAGTACCTCACTTGTGTTATGAATTACTTTGACCTCTTGCTGGAACCCTTGTCTCGGAGCCGACCTTCTTAGGCTTGCATTATAGCATTGTCGAGCTTGTTGCCGGTCTGAATGGAGTGTCGCTATCGCTCCGTCCTGTGCCTGGAATTTGACACATAGATGAAAAGTTGAAACTATTGCCTTGAACATGTTCAGGGCAGGTCTTCCAAGGATAATGTTATAAGGACTAGGGCAGTCAACTATAAGATATTGTATGTCAATGGTGCGTGATAATGGGTGATTTCCCATCATTGTCCTCAACCATATGTAACCCTTGATTGGCACCCTTTCTCCAGAGAATCCGACTAATTCTCTGGAGGAGGGTTGTATAAGTCTTTCGGATATTTTCATTTTTAAAAAAGTAGTATAAAACAGAACATCGGCACTGCTACCTGGGTCCAGGAGGACTTTTCTTACCAACAAGTCGCCTGTCTGGATAGAAATTACTACTGGATCGTCTGAGTGTGGTGCGGCCGAGGATATATCCTCTTGGTTGAAAGTGATTTCTAGGTCAGATGCATCCTTGCTGCTACGTGGTGTTGTCCCTTCTATTGCCAGCATTGTGCGATAGCTGCGCTTTCTTGCCGAGTTTGTTTCACCTCCTCCGGCGAATCCTCCTGATATGCAGTTTATGACCCCTTTAGGTGGTGAGTTGTTGGGCCATTTATTGGCTTCCTTCTTCGCCGAGGTTTGTTGGCGTTCTTCTTTGTCTCTATCTCCCTCTTTGTGTTTTCTTCCTTCGATGTATTTATCTAGGAGGCCTTGTCTAGCTAATCTCTCCAATAGATCTTTAGCTATCACGCACTCGTCGGTTGTGTGTCTGTACTTTTGGTGGAAGACACAGTGTTTACTTTTGTCGACAAATCTCTGATCCTGGTAGCTCCCAGCCCTTGCTGGTGGTTTGATGATTTTAGTGTTGAGTATTTCTTTGATTATCTTTTCCCTCCTTGTGTTGAACCTGGTGTAGTTGTCGAATTTTGGGGTGAGCTTGAACGGTTTGGCGAGCTCTTTATTAATCGCCGACCTTGGTATCCTATCTTCCTCTTTTCTAGGTTTTCTTTCTGTTCTGTTGGCTTCACGGAGTTCTTCGATCTCCATTTGTCCGGCCGCTCTTTCTCGAAATTCCTCTAACGTCTTCGGCTTTGTGATTGCGATTGTTTCTCTGAACTTTCCAAGCCGTAGACCAGCCTTGAGGGCGTGTAGGTGGACGGCTGGGTTCAGGTCTTGTATTTCCATGGTCGCTTCTGTAAATCTGGTCATATAATCTTTCAAACTTTCTTGGGGACCCTGGCGGATAGTGCTGAGGTAGTCCGATCCGTGTACGTAAATTCGTGCTGCTGCAAAGTAGTCTATGAAGGACCTTGCTAACTCTTCAAAAGAAGAGATTGACCCAGCAGGTAACTTTGAAAACCAAAGTAGAGCAGCTCCGTCAAGGTAAGTAGGAAAAGCTCTGCAAAGCACAGGTTCGTTATTAGGTCCATTAAAAAACATCATAGATTGAAATTTTTTAATATGAGCCCGGGGGTCACCAATCCCCTTATATGGCTCGAGCGAGGAAGGTAGTGTAAAGTGCTTTGGCATCTGGTAATTTGTGATATCTTCAGAGAACGGATTATCTAAGGTCAGCTTCTCCTTTGGGGGGTTGACACCCAAAAGGTCTACGCCGCCCTGGGTTGAGCCTTTGGAATTGTCTTCCTGTTTGCTGGCGTTGTTCAGGGTTGATAATTCGGCAAGTCTCTTGACTTCTGCTTGTAGCTAGGCCATCTGGGCCATGAGCTCGGCTTGGGTGGATTGATGAACTCCATTATCGGCCATGTGTGAAGGTTGAGAAACCCTGCGTAGAAAGAAGATACAATATACTATATGAAAAAAGAGTGGGGCTAGTGTGACTTTCGGGCCCCACGGTGGGCGCCAAATGTTCCGTCCTAGGCGAACCGAGGTATACGGCGTCAAAGTTAGCTGCTTGTGTCTTTTGGAGAGCTTATATGTCGTCCAGGGAGCAACGTTGCAAGAGAACCTCGGCACCTTGAAACACGGCGGCGGGAGCACCTGCAACAAGCACTCCGACACTCAAGTAAGAATGAGTATTATCAGAAAATAAGAGAAATAAACTAGAATTAGTAAAATGTAACCTGGCTTTCCTAGGTTTTTTAGGTTTGGTTTTATAGATGAAATGGAGTGCTGTATGTTACTTGATTGTTCCGATATTCGTGGATCAGTTGATGAGTTCCGTTGTTATTGATAACGGCTAGAGGATAATGTGTGACTCACGTGTGTTTTTAGTCAAATGATTGTTTCAGTTTGGATTTATTTGTTACCGGAATTTATGGTCGGTTTGCTGATGTTGATGCTAATTCTGAACTTAGCGAGGTACACGTCAACATCTATTTATATTTTTAGTATTAGTATGTCACCGTGTATAAAGAACTATGGAGTCTTTTTTTCTCCAGCTGCTGAAAAGTTTCGTAAAATCAACTTCTTTCTCATCATATATAATAACTTACGGATATTCGATGATCCAAAACTTAATTACACGGACCATTTTATCGGGCGCCGACCGCTTTTCTGTGGTGGGATGTTTTAATCGTCAAACAATGAGAAACGATTTTTATCACTACAGTTTTTAGGAGTTGTATTATTTCAATATCTTAGTTCTTGGCTTCCATTATTAGGTTGCACTTAAATATGAATAAAGATCAAATAAAATTGATTTAAATTTTAAGTAAATATTATAATTATTCCATATAGCAAAAATGACAAATTCTTTTCCTCTTAGCACATGGGAGTAGCTACATAAATCAAATAACGATATTATATCCTATCATATATTATGTAAACAATAAAATCTTTTATACATAGATTTTTGTTAACCATCTCATGTATAATCTTAGTTTTTTCTCTACCTTTCGCTATTTATATACCTTTTATTCAAACCACTTTTTAATAGATGTTCTGTCGATTTTGTAATCACATATCTAAATTATTTAAGATAATTAATATTTTATCATTTTTTCATGAATGGTAGTTTGCTAGCACTCTAATTTTTTTTCTTAGACAAAAATTCACCTGGAGTCGATTTCACATCAAATTTTTTTTGGATGCAATGTAATAGGTGAATTTTGTGCAAACTTAATGAAAATACAATAAAAAAAATTAGGGTAAAAAATCTAAATAAGCCAAGGAGAGCACAAATTTACATGATTAAGCCAATCCGAATTCAGCTTCATCAATCAACCAAAACACATTAATATGTAGTTCGAATCAGCTAAGCTCGAACTTCATTTATATATAATTCGAATCATGTTGATTGGAATTATGAGGAGTCACCCAAAACATGTAATTCGAATTCACCTAGTTCGAATTACACACTAACAGTAATTCGAACCAGGCTGATTCGATTTACTCACGAATACCAAGTCCTATGTAATTCGAAAGATGCTGATTCGAATTACACCATATACAATTCGAACTAGGCTAATTCGAATTAGTGAGGACCAGACCTGTATATATATGGTGTGAACGTGAGTTGCTCTCCTTAGAGGGGAAAAATGGCTAGTGAGAAGAATTTTGTAGCGTTGGTTCACCACAGAGGTTCGATTAAAAGGAAAACACGTTCCGGTGTGAAGTTCACTGATAAGGATCCTCTCAGTATTTTCGTGAGGCCTACGACGAGCTATGATAACCTTGTTAACTCTGTACTGGTGAAACTTGGTCTGGAAGGTGTGAAACGGGTTAAGAAGTTTTTCTATCGCATTCCAATCACGGTGCTCCAAGAAACCATGAAGTATGATTCTTTCACGATCGGGAGTGATGAGGACTTGCAGGTCATGTTTCATTGTCGCCGGCAGTTTCCCGAAGTGAGGTCACCAGAGCTGTTGGCAAAGTTGGTTGATGTGGTATCCAGCTCGGGGGTTCGAACCGGAATACCCCCACTTTAGGCACGGTAGACAGTTCTAGCTCCAGACATGCCGTTGCTTCTTCCTCCGTCCCTGTGTACGAGCCACCTGTCCAGCCTGTCGCCTCCCCTTCGTTCGTTGTTGATCTCAACGGTAGTGAAGGCGACGAGGTTGGAACAGGAGAATTTCTGCTGACCTCTTTACAATGTGCTGCACCGGCTGGGGTTGGAGATGGATTGTTGGATGATCCAGAGGACGATGATGTGGAGCCGGATATGATTACTGATGACAATGGCGATGATATTGGAGCGAGTGAGCCTACAGGCGCGGGAGGTGGTTCTAGCTCTGCCACACAGCAGTACCCTCCACATTTTTCATCTTTGGACTTGGATGCCATGAGGCAGGAGAGGGTTCCTGAGCAGCCTGCTGGATTTGGCGCTAGAGATGCGGAAGGGTCTGCAGGTCTGACAGAGTTTCAGGTTGGTCAGCAATTTCAGGATAAAGATGAGGCCCTGTTAAGTGTCAAGACTTACAGCATCCGCCGAGGGGTCTAACACCCCCAACTCCAGCATGCCCTCCAACGTCCCCTCTCCCCCACGGGCCCGTGCTGATCATCGTTGTCGTCGTCACCATGATCACCGTGATCGTCCTTCGCAGCACGCGCTCTCCGTTTGCCTCCGTGCCCTCGTCGTCTACCTCCACGTCCACCGTCGCGTCACCCTCGTCCATAGCTTGGTCCAGCCACCTCCACTCACGCTGGCTCCGTCGTGTCCCCACACGAGCTCTCCTCTCGACCCGACGCCTATTTGGCACGTCGTCAACACGATCCATATCGGGAACTCGCCCAGCGCCCCTCTGCGTCGCCTCCACAAGAATAGAAACGGCTCTTGAATCCCCCAAATACATATCTGGTGACAAGAACCTCTTTCCATGCTGACTCCACCACTCCAGGAAGTCATGTGAGGGTTTAGGGTCTGCGACAACATCGAACCAGATAATGTGGTCCACACGGCTCTCCCAATGAAGATGCTAGAACTACAAAGCGGATGGGAACATACGCTCACCGCCTCTCCCGTCCTTCGACATCAGAAAGTCAATGTTCAGGGCGGGCTGGGGACGGGGCTGGACTCCGCCAAACTGCGGTAAAACCCTATCTATCTGATGCCACTCTATCACGGCAAAGTATATTAGTGACGTCACAGACCGCCATATCACCGTATGCCGAGGCTCCAACACCTCCAGATGCACAACATGTAGTACCTCGGGGGAGCTATATGGCATCCAGATGAACTGCACAAAAATTTCAATATTGTCAGGCCAATTCATGCTCCAAAGTCATAAAGCTTAATTAATTAAATAAACATAGGCGGTTAGTATACTCACATTCCTGGCCTGTAACATGTCTATCCTCAGTCTCCACATCTGCACTCTAGGTCCCTTCTCGCTACCGGAAGGGTTGTAACCAGACCACCTGCATCTCACATCGGTGTTATAGCTAATTAAAAGTGTGACATATTTGTATAACATAACAAGCGTACATGGAATTAACTATTTTAACTTGAAATAGAAAAGTCCGAGTAGGGTACCTCGAGGCCCACAGCCAGCTACACGTATCATACCCAGCAGGCCTAAACCTAGGAAAGCGCTAAAAGATCCAGGACTGAAGTAACTGAAGTGGGCCTGCTAACTTCACCACATGTCTGTTCGCCACTCGGCACATGTATCGGTACAACCATGCTAGTGCTGCAGACCCCCAGCTGTAAGTACCCATCTCCTCAAGCTTAGCTATGTAGGGAAGCCATCTGATGTGAATACGGTTGCCGGACTTGTCGGCAAACAGATGAGTGCCCAACAACATCATGATATAGGCACGAGCAAAGCGCCGCACAGTCTCCTCATCGGCTCCCGCGGGGCACTCCCCAAAAGTCTCCTGGAACCAGGTGCAGTTTACTGCGAACTTCTGAACTTGGCTGGGAGGAGGAATCACTCCAAGCAACTCCTGGAACCACACCCAAGCTGGACGGCCACCTTGGATGTATATCTAGAAATCTGTAAGGCAACCACTGACATAACGCCCGTCCACTGGCAAACCCAACTGGTATGCCACGTCCTGAAGTGTGATCGTGCACTCTCCGAACGGCATGTGGAAGGTGTGCGTTTCCGGACGCCACCGCTCGACGAATGCACTGACAAGGGGCTCATCTAATCCGAACCATCTATCGTTCAGCCTCGCAAGATGGTATAATCCGGCCATCTGCAAGTACGGAACGTATCTCTCATCGAGTTGCATGCCCTGCTACCGCCGCATGCTCGATATGCAACGCTGGGGCTGCACATTACATTGACCGCATAATTATAACCACTTACAAAACCACTAACAAAACAACTAACAACATAAACCACTTATGGAAACCACTGACAAAAACACATACAAAAGCAATATAATAAACCACCACTAAAACCGCATGCATAAACCGGTAACATAAACCGCATACATAAACTACGTGCAAATCCACTTACAAAAAACACATGCAAAACCACTAACATAAACCGCATACAAAATCACTTCCAATACCACCAACAAAACCGCTAACATAAACCATCAACAAAACTTATCTACAAAACCACTAAAATCAATCGTACGCAATACCACTAACCAAAACCACTAACAGAAACCACTAACGTAAACCACTAACATAAACCACATCCAAAGCCACTAAGAATCCCACATGCAAAACTACTAAACAAAAACCACTAACAATACCACATGCAAAACTACTAACGTAAACCACTAACATAAACCGCCAACAAAACCGCAAATAAAACCACTTTAATAAACCACATGTAATACCGCCAACACAAGCCACATGCAGAACCACAAATATAAACCACCAGCTAAAAAATTATCTACTAACCTCGTCGTTGATGACCCTGGCAATATGAGCCACTCCATCCAACCGATATAGTCTACCTAGATCGTCCCCCATCAGCTAAATAGTCAGCTCGAGCCTTTGTCGGAGTAAATTTGGGTCGTTTTCTCTGGGATTTGGTGGGGTCTGAGAGTGGAAAAGTGATTCGAATGGGATGGATTCGAACTCCTTTTATAGCCAAATCTACTGTAATTCGAAACAGGTCAATTCGAATTACTACTAGTGACAAAACAAGAGTAATTCGAATCGGGTAGGTTCGAATTATGTAGGGTTTCGTGCTCAAGCTAATTCGAATAAGCTTGTATCGATTTAACCACCTGTAATTTGAATTGCATCGATTCGAATTATGCTTTATTCACGTGTGCATGTAATTTGAATTGCATCGATTCGAATTATTCTTTATTCACATGTGCATGTAATTTGAACTAACTTGTTTCGAATTACATTCATATCAAGTTCGATATATGCTGATTCGAACTACATGAATTTGTGCAATAGTTGATTCGTGAATCAGTTTTTCATTTGGCTTATTCATGTCAAATTAATCTCTCCATGGCTTATTTATATTTTTTACCTAAAAAATTAAATCCTAAAAAATAACATGTTTTTTTTTAGAATTAATTTTTTTTATATTTTATAATAGAAATAAAAAATCTGATTAACATTGAGCTGGTCTAATATACTAGATAATTTTATTTTTTAATAATTTTTAATTATAATTTTGGTTAAAAAAATTATATAGTAAACAATTAACTACAATTTTTCAATTTAAATTAGTTAATTTATTTTTAAAATAAAATACGGTGAAAAATTTAACATCATAGTTATATCAATTATTTTTTAATTAAATCATTTGTATAAAATAAATCGATTTTTTTAAACCAAATGATAACACGTGTCATTTATCCAAAAATAACTTCATGTGAAGTCGACTGAATGTGAGTTTCCACCTTTCTCTTGTATTATCATTATTCATTATTCTGTTCATACATGTTTAATCACTTAGATCTAAGTTTTTGCATCTCTACCACGTTAAATTTATGTCTATGCTCATCTTTTATCGTGCAACATTATGTTCGATATAACATTATTGGTTTAACAGTAGTGGGATAAAAATACTTGAGTTTTAAAATATATTCTTGTATCACGTATAAAATTAAATACATTCCATGATCATTTTAGTCAGTCTGCTTGAATTTTTTTTTATTTGTGTTCTTCTTAATTTTATTTTATTATCATGTATAATACACACAAAATATTTAAATTTATCTCTTTACTTGGTAGAGTATTTTTTTGAATTTTTACTTTTGTGTTATCA
>NC_029790.2:89333401-89341854 GCF_000816755.2 Arachis ipaensis
TAATAAATAATTATTGTTGTTTAAAAAAATACATATACAATAATTGTTTAAATACATGATTATTGATTATTATTGATGCATGTTCAATTTGGATAAAAATATCGGTTCTTGTGGATTAAAAATTGTATTGATGAAATATACCTTTTTATAAAGAGACTTGTTACACGTACAAATCGTTTTAGCATACAAGTTTTAGCCCAAATTCAACAAAAACAACCCTCAATTTAGAGAACGTATAAATACGCGTTTCCTCAACTTTGAATAGCGTTAAACGAGAAATGGTTCTTCTTCAACGTTTGTATTCGACATTCTTTCTCTTCCTCCTTTTCCTCCTTCTTCTTCTCCTTCTTCTTTGCATTCCTCCTCCTTTTTCTTCGCATTTATTCTTCTTCTTTTTCGCGTATTTCATTCTCATCGTGGTTGCTTTTATTGTTGTTATTGTTGCTACATTTTTTTTCTCTTTCTCTTTCTATTGATTTTGCAACATTATGATTTTTTTTCTTCTTTGTTTGATTTTTTCTTCCAAGAAGAATTATAAGAAAACGAAATAAGAAGATGAGGAAGAAGAAGCAGTAGAAGATGAGGAGGCAGAAGAGAAAGAGAAAGAGTTTTGAATTATATAAAAATACACCTAAAATTCTTAAAATACACCCAAATATCTTCGTATTACACCCAAATTTACAACAAATACAGAAAAATATTTTCTCTAATGCTACATTTTTCTTCTTTTTTTCTTTATTTCTTTCTTTCTTCTAATTAAATGAACGTAAGTTCATCATCTTCCAAGTAATTTTGCAACATTATGTGTTTCTTCTTCTTTTTTGTTTGATTTTTTTATTTTTATTCTTGTTAAGAGAGTAAAACAAGAAGAAACTTGAGAAGGTAAAACAAAAAGGAAAAGACGAATAAGAAAAAAAAAGAAGAAGAAGATGGTGATGATGATGAAAAAAAAAAGCAGCAGCAGAAGATGAGAAGAAGGAAGAGGAAGAGTTTTAAATTATGCAGAACTTATTAGAATAAAAATACACCCAAAATTTTTAAAATACACTCAAATATCTTCGTGTTACATCCAAATTTGCTGCAAATATAGAAAAATATCTCTTTTAATGCTGCATTTTCTCTTCTTTTTTCCTTATATCTTTTTTTCTTTTAGTTAAATGAATGTAAGTTCATCCTCTTCCAAGTAATTTTGTAGCATTATGTGTTTCTTCTTCTTCTTTGTTTGATTTTTTTGTTTTTATTATTGTTAAGAGAGTAAAACAAGAAGAAACTTGAGAAGGTAAAACAAAAAGAAAAAGATGAATAAGAAAAAAAGAAGAAGAAGATGATGATGATGAAAAAAAATGATGAAGCAGTAGAAGATGAGGAGGAGGAAGAGGAAGCTAAAAGTTTTGAATTTTGCCGAACTTATTAGAATAAAATACACCAAAAATTCTTAAAATATACCTAAATATTTTCGTATTACACCCAAAATCTTTGTGTTACACCAAAATTTGCTACAAATACAGAAAAAATGTTTCTTCTAATACTATATTTTTTTTTAATTGAACCACACCTCAACCACTTGATTGGACTTTAAATAATAATAATTAATTTCGTTCTAAATTATTCATTATCTTCAGTAAGGAGATAAATGATGATGGAGGAGAAAGACAAAAAGAAAGAAGGAAAAAAAATTTCAATGAAAAAAGAAGGAGATATATATATTCATAAACAATCGTAATGATATTTAAGGTTGTTTTGATATAATTTGATCTTTAACTAATTTAATATATATTTTACCAATATCTAAAGTTTTAGTATGTAAACATTAATGGTTATTCATAGTCAAATTAGAAAATTATGTAGGCATTGACAAGGCTGTGTCAATGATGTACGACCAACGAGTCTTGTAGATGTTTCAACGACGTCTCGACCACCACAAATTCTCATAATGAAATCAATTTTAATTTGCAACAAAATTATGAAATAGTATAAAAAAACTAAAGATGTCAAGTTTTACAAGTTACAAGCTACGACTTACAATGAACACCTTCCAAGTGTATATATTATTTCCAAGTATATTTCACGCGTTTGTGAGAGTTGCCACGTTGAATAGACCAATCGGGATGCATAGATGCTCTTAGATCAACTAGAATTTATTTAAATTAATTAGCTAGCGTACAAATAATATTCTTTTTTTTTTTTAAAAAAATAAAAAGCTCAACACAATAAATTAGAGCAATAAACCAGACATACACATGAATCAATTCTTAGAGATAACTCAACAACACAAAATAATCCCTATGTCATTTCCGACATAATTATCAACAACTAAAAGGGTCAACACCTTTTCACTCGTTGGAGTTCAATATGGTCATGTCGATAATTTCTTCAACACCCTCGTCTTTATTCTGAAAAATCCTTCGATTCTTTTCTAACCAGATGTTCCAAACGATCGCACAGAAGCACCTCAACCATTGCTCTCGATCCTCTTTACTCCCCGGTTTCTCTGTCCAACATAGATAGTGTTCTTTCAACGAGCCCGGAGCGCACCATTGTCGGCCAAACACCGAAATCCAAGCAATCCACACATGCCAAGCAAAATTACAGCCTAGAAACAAATGGTTTACAGCTTCCACATCTTTGTTACATAAAACACAGACGTTATCTTCCTAGCTGATAACCCCAAACCAGCTAAGTCTTTCTTTTGCATTTACCCTACCTATCAGGACAAACCACGTAAACATCTCTACTCTTGGTGGAACTAAACCTTTCCAGATGGTCTTAGTGAAGCTGTAGCTAGTAATCCACTGGGGTAGTATTTCCTCCTACACAAACGAGTTAGTTGAATAAACACCTTGTGTATCATATTTCCACACCACACTATCCTCTCTGTTATTCACTAGTTTCACAGGTCTCAACTCCTCATGTAAATGACTCAGGAGTTTCAACTCCCATTGAAATAGTTCCCTCCTCCATTCGAAGTTCCAAATCCACAATCCCCTATAACAGATCCACATTGGTTTGAAACAGAGAAAAGCCTAGGGAATCGATCCTTCAAAGATCCACAAAGCAACCATACATCATCCCAAAATCGAGTGCACCGCCCATCACCAATCTCCATGGACAAGCCTTTAATCATCTTATCCCTGATATGTTGGTTCGTTATATGTAACTGGCATATATCTTTCCATAGGCCTCCTCTAGTAGGTAGCACTTGAGTTGACAGTAGCTCATTAAGATTCAGATTATTACAAGAACATACCACTTTCTTCCACAACGGACACTCTTCCTTTGCAAACCTCCACCACCACTTAAACATCATGGCTGTGTTTCGAACCATAGCATCTCTAACTCCTAGTCCGCCTAGTTTTTTCGGGGCCTGCACCACCTCCCATCTTACTAGTGCCATCCCATTTCTTCCATCCTCTTTGCTCCACAGAAACCTTCTCTGTAAGGAAATCAGTTTCTCAGCAACAGCTTTTGGCATCTTGAATAAACCCAAGTAATACACTGGCAAACTATTTAAAACTGATTTGATCAGCACCAACTTTCCAGCTTTGTTGATTATTTTTGCTTTCCACAGACTGAGCTTCTCCTCCACTTTGTCTATTATAGGCTTCCAGGTCTTCACCGCCCTCGGATTATCTCCTAAGGGGATACCCAGGTATTTAACTGGGAGGGAACCACCCTTACAACCTAACAAGCAGCACATATGCTGGACCCACTGCTCATCACAATTTACCAGAATCAAGCTCGACTTGTAATTCTTAATAGTCTCCTCTTCTGGTGGACAAAATAGAATTGTATCGTCAGCAAACTGAAGATGAGACAACTCTATTCTATCTCTCCCAATCAATAAAGGTGAAATACGTCCGTCCCTGACTACCTCCACAATCATTCGATGTAGTACATCCACAACGAGAACAAACAGAAAATGAGAAAGTTGGTCACTCTGTCTCAAACCTCTTTCCATTTTGAATGGCGAACCATTTATTAGAATCGACATAGATGCGGTGGCCACGCACTGCCTAACCCAGGATCTCCATCTATGCCCAAATCCCATCTTTTGCAACACTATGTCCACAAAGCTCCACTTCACTCTATCATATACTTTTTGAAAATCTAGCTTGATAATTGCTGCCTCCTTTTTCCTCAGTTTGAGCCAGTTAACAGTTTCACATGCGATAAGCACTCCGTCATGTATTTTCCTTCCCTTTACAAATGCACTCTGAGTCTCCCCTACTAACGCTGGCATCACTGATCTCATCCTCCTAACCAGCACCTTGGAGATAACCTTGTAAATGCACCTAACCATACTAATAGGTCGCAGGTCTTTAATCTCCCTTGCACCAATGAACTTAGGTGCTAATGCCACCCAAGTGATATTAGAATCCGCCGGTAACCTGGATGTCCAAAAGAACCTCATTACTGCTGCCATGAACTTAGGCCCAATCTCATCCCAACACCTCTTGATAAAATTCATGTTGTACCCGTCACAACCTGGTGCCTTAGAAGACTCACAATCCCACACAACGTCTCTGATCTCCTCAGCCAACGGCATCGCCTCCAGATGCACAGAATCTTCCTGATCAATCCTACCCACCAGACTGTCCCTAAAATATATCATATGTGAGTTTTCCTAGTGATATAACTCCTTGTAGAATTCTCTAATAGCCAATTTTATTCTAGCTTGATCCTTGATCAGTCTGCCATTGATTAACAGTATATCAATCCTGTTATTCCTCCTTCTTGCCGACGCTATATTATGGAAGAATCTTGTATTTTTGTCCATATCTTTAGCTTGCCGAGACCTGGACATCTGTTTCCAGTGAACTTCTTTTCTCACATACCACCTCTCACAGCAAGTAACCAGTGCCTTTCTTCGAGCCTCCATCGTTCCATCATACACTCCATTGCTGACCATATCATCAATCTTCTTAATTTCTTCCTCAAACCTCGTAATCTTCTTGTCCATCTCTCCGAAATTGGCCCTATGCCACCTCCTTAATGGAACCGTCAAAGCCTTCAACTTTTCTGTGAATTGCATCTCCTCCAAACCTCTCCACTCCTCTTTAACCATTCTGAGAAAGCCTTCCTGTGTAAACCAGGAATCTAGGCTTCGGAATGGCCTTGGACCTCATCGCAGCTTCTTATCTTCCACTATTATAGGACAGTGACTTGACAAACCCCTTGGCCCACCTCGTAATCGGGTCTCGGAAAACTCCTCTAACCATTCCAAAGTAACCAGAGCTCTGTCTATCCGACTACATGAACGTCCCCGAAACCATGTGAACTTTTGATAAGAGAGTGGCAAATCCACTAAATGCATATCTTGTATCCAACTCTTTGAAATCTTCCGCTGACCAAGGTAGAATAACGGTACCTTTTCTCTCCTCCACCTGGGCTATTTCATTAAAGTCTCCCATGTAACAACTAGGAACCTGACATAACCCAGCCATGTAGCTCAGCTCCTCCCATACCTGTATTTTTGCATACCTCCTATGTGCACCATAGACTAAGAAAAAAGCACAATTGAAGCCCTTCTTTACCAGGATCCCTTCAATACTCAGCCTCCTCTCACCCTTATAACAGTTATTCATATTAAAAGCTAATTTATCCTATACTAACAAAAGTCGACCTGATGCACCAACAGAACCAACATATTCCCATCTCGCACCATCTTACCCCTGTATTCTTGCTATCAAATCTTGTCACTATCTGTCTTTTTGTCTCAATCAAACCCAACAGATCTACCCTATGTTTGTTCTTTAAGTCTCTCACCATTCTTATTTTACCATCACCCCGTAACCCCCTAACATTCCAAGAGCTAAAAATCATTTTAAATTCTTTTGACACACATGTTTTTTATGCTTGGGTCTATAACGTCGCATCTTTTCCTTCAGCTTTGCCATTTTTTTTTGCGAGCTATTTCTTCGTTCTGTGATTGGAGAATTGCCATAATGTCATCTTCCTCATTGAACAGCATTGCACCTGACTCTTTTGCCAAATCCCAGGTTCTTCTATTCTCCAACATCTGCTCCTCCAAATTCAAATAGTGGGTGTTATTGTCATCAGCAACATTCTCACCTTCCTCATGCCCAAGGATATTCCCTCCATAGTCACACTCATCATGTCCGATGTCCCTCCTCCTTCCACTATGAACAAGAATCTGACCTCCACCTACACCCAGTTCAAGCTCGTCACTGGTTACCTCACAATACGCTGGATCCTCGCGCCCCAATTGAGTGAAACCACCAGTCTTCTTCGCGGCTCCCTCCGAACCCACCTTGATCAAGTCACCATTCTCGCCTACTCCCCTCCAAATCTGTGTCGTCTCACTGTTGGCCTCGCTAATAAAGCTCGCTGCCTCCTTAATCCTGGGTTCGTTACCAGTGGTCTGAACCAGCTTGATTTCGTCGGACCTGGTGCATGCATCCCCACCGCAGCGCAGCCTTGGTCTTCCGACTCCCCCTGTCTGCCTGCCTCCCCCGTGGTCAGCCCCAGCGATTGTGTCTCCATGGCTACTTCGAACCCTTTTGCTTGCGGCATTGAGAGGCAATAGGATAGCCCGACCCGAACTTTCCATCGCAGGCCCAGTCGCATCACCGCTACCTTCACATGAGGTTGGGCCCAATAGGACATTAGTTCCCTCCTCCCTCTTTTTGTTTTTGCTGGCCCAAATGTTACTTAGGAGAGTAGCTTTTGTTATTTCTTTAGTGGACCCCCTTATCAGCCCATTGAGATCGCATGACACTGTTTTCTCAAATTCTGCCTCGTCATCCATAACGGTACCACCCTTAGAATCATGCAAGTCTTGATTGTTGCCATTAACTGCTTTATATGTTACGATATTCACGCGATTGTGACAGTTACCACCGTTAGACCATTCATTCAAAATCTTAGTTGGAACTCTACCCTTGTCTTTTTCCTCTCCCCGTGTTTCCTCCATCAACATCTCTTTGTCTTGATAACCCTTCTGCGAACATCCTACTTGTTGTCTCTGCCCTATACCCACTCCTAGCCTCGTAATTGCTTTAACGCGATTCCTTAGTTCACCGTTTACCATACCTTCATCACCAAGTATTTTCGTGCATTGTAGGTTACACGCTTCATGTCCAACCTCCTTCACGAACACATCGAAGCCCCTAGTGCCAACTGTTATATGTATCCACTCTTGGATGACGTCCATGACACACGTATCAATCTGCACTCGACCTACACTGCACAATTCCGTCTTCCTATCACACCCAACTACTTTACCCCCATTGTCCCCCTATTGTTTTGAAAGTGTCAACAGACCATGCATGTAGGGGAATCCCAAAACATTCAAGCCACACTCGACGAGTTTCAATGTGCTCCAACTTTTCCCACCACCATACACTGTGGAACAACTAGAGAAGGCGATTCATATTCAAGGTGTATGCTTCTTCAGCATGGATAGCACTATCAAAAGTCAGAAGAGCTTTGTACGTCCCCAATTCTCTAACTTGGACGACATTAGGCAAGTCTATCGCCACCATTTCCTTCAAAGAGCCCAAGTTAATAGGCTTCGTCGTGCCCCTTACAGGACTTCGCTGCAGCCATTCCAAATTTTCCTTAGCCACTCCTACCTCTACCTTCTTCGTCCATCTATTTCCATGCGGGTCCTTATCGACCTTCTTCGTCCGTAAAGCATGTCCAGCTGACAAAGCATCAGTCGGCACCTCTTCTCCATGTGGCTTCTGATTCGCAAGGTTTTCCGTGTTCTTCGCTTGTTGTCCATTCTTTATGTTCATTGTTATCGGCATTCTTCTGTACTTAGCCTCTCCCACAAAGACAATCTTACCTCTCAGTCTCAGTCGATTCATTTTTGCTATAGCCTTCAATGCCCCTCCTTTCGTTGTATACCGAATGAAGGCAAAGATATAGGTCGTTCCACTTTTTTGTTTCCAGGACAGATATATATCGTTGATGCAACCTGTCTAGTTGAACCACTGATATAGCTCTCTCCTTGATATATCTTCAGGAAGGTTGCTTACAAAAACAGAGTAGGACTCATTCTCCAGCCGCTGATACTCCTCTCGGTTCCAAACCCCGGATCTTTGCCATGTTCTCTAGACCTACCCCTCTCGGTGTTTCCCACTCACGCTCTCGTTCTCTCATCTCTCGTTCTCTATACCTATCCTCTACAAATAATATTCATTTCTTAAAAGGAAATATATGCTTCATGAATAGGCTAGCTTCATATAATTTTCTACACATAAAGTAATGAAGATTTTAACTCTCTTTTGTATCCATTAGCCCGACATGTTCTTTGGAAAGTACGTTTCTATGTTTTTGGTCTATTGGATTTAGAGTACTCAAAATAGTCGTAATTTGTGAGTCGATTTGAATCACTGGTAAACCTGAATGAGTCGAATTAGTAAAATTATAAAGGAGTTATTCAGATAAACACGTTTAAAATATAATTTTTTTAAAATATTTTTTAT
>NC_029790.2:89341879-89358654 GCF_000816755.2 Arachis ipaensis
ATTTAATAGCATATTAGTTTAATTCGGTTTGTATAACTTGAAAGTTAAAAGGGTTTAACCGTTCGAGTTGAATGAATATGAGTTGGCTTATCCA
Organism: Arachis ipaensis; assembly: GCF_000816755.2. Classification (NCBI taxonomy): domain Eukaryota; kingdom Viridiplantae; phylum Streptophyta; class Magnoliopsida; order Fabales; family Fabaceae; genus Arachis; species Arachis ipaensis. The sequence goes on from NC_029790.2 coordinate 89,341,974, forward strand.
ACTTGTTTTTCTTTTATTTTTTTAAGTATATGAATTCTTTTTTAATATATAAATTTTTTTGTTAACTGAATTTTTACATTTCAGATAATTTACTATAAAAATATATGAATAAATGTTAATTTTTTTTATTTGTATCAATATCAAATAAAAAAATTTGCTAAAATTATGAAGTAATATTTTTTTACAAAAAAGAAAAAATAATTGAAACAAGTTGACTTGTCTAACTCATTAATTCAAACGAGTTGTCAGATTGTCGTTTTCTTAACTTGATGGGATTTGTTGATTCTTTTTTCCAGATTCATGGACAGATTCTGCTTATAGAATCCCTCTCGACAATCAATAAATTAAAGTCCTCTCTCTTATGGTGAAAAAAGAAAAGTATTGATATATTGGCGCCAATTCCTCACCGAATCAACTAGCCTTCTTGGCAAAGAATCAACCTCCATAATAAGGTTATGCACGGAAAAGAGGGCAGCAAAGGAAGGATCGACCTATGTGCTCTTACTGTGGCATATTTGGCCACACTGTGAACAAATGCTACAAGATTCATGATTTTTCCCTTGGCTACGGTAGAGGGTGTGGAGCCAAACTCTCTATTCATCATGTTGCAGCATCACAGCATGCACCAGAAGTAGATTCACCATTGAATCTTGACCAAAATCAAATTCAACAACTTATTGCTTTGCTAAGCAACCAGAAAATTCAAGAGATGCCTACAACAAATTTACTGCCATTTCTACACCACCAAGTATAGTTCTCAATTTATTACTGTTAAGAACTCAAATGCCTAAGAATGTTTGTATATTAGATAATGGAGCCATCATTCACATAGCTTATGACCTCAACTTTTTCTCAAACATTGACATTTCTAAACACTTTTTAATAACCTTTCCAAATGGTTTAGAATTTAAAGCCAAGTACATTGGCACCAGAGTCATCAATTCTAAAATCACTCTACAAAATTTCCTCTATGTACCTGAGTTTTGTGTTCACCTCTTGTTCGGTTTTTCTTTTCTCAAAAATACACACATCACAATTACTATTGGTTGTAATTTCTTTCATGTTCAAGAACTCAGCTCACTGAAAATGATTGCGAAGGGTGACTTGAGCAATGGATTATACATTCTCAAAACTGAGCCACCTCCCAAGGTTGCCCAATTAACACAACAACATGATATTGTTAGAGTCAATTTGTGTAATTCTGACTTTGATCTTTGGCATTGTCATTTAGGCCATGCATCAACTAAAATTTTGCAAACCCTTTCTTGGTCAAATAACTCCTCTTCTAATTCAGTCTATCCAATTATCCTTTATCAAAATTCATAAAACTTCCTTTTGAGTCAAATAATAACTTGTATCCAAATGCATTTGATCTAGTTTACTGTGATATTTGGGACCTTATCATGTTCCCACATATAACGAATGCAAATACTTTTTGAGAATAGTTGATTATTGCACCAGATTTTGTTGGATATACTTATTGCATAACAAAAGTGAAGTTACAGGTTCTTGATGAGCGGATAATTTATACGCTTTTTGGCATTATTTTTAGTATGTTTTAGTTATTTTTTATTATGTTTTTATTAGTTTTTATTTAAAAATTACATTTCTGGACTTTACTATGAGTTTGTGTATTTTTCTGTGATTTCAGGTATTTTCTGGCTGAAATTGAGGGACCTGAGCAAAAATCTGATTCAGAGGCTGAAAAAGGACTGCAGATGCTGTTGGATTCTGACCTCCCTGCACTCGAAGTGGATTTTCTGGAGTTACAGAAGCCCAATTCGTGCGCTCTTAATTGCGTTGGAAAGTAGACATCCTGGGCTTTCCAGCAATATATAATAGTTTATACTTTACCCAAGATTTGATGGCCCAAACCGGCGTTCCAAGTCAGCTTAAGAATTCTGGCGTCAAAACGCCAAAACTGGCACAAAAGCTGGAGTTAAACGCCCAAACTGGCACAAAAGCTGGCGTTTAACTCCAAGAAAAGTCTCTACATGTGAAAGCTTCAATGCTCAGCCCAAACACACACCAAGTGGGCCTGGAAGAAGATTTCTGCATTAATTACTTATTTCTGTAAACCCTAGGCTACTAGTTCTCTATAAATAGGACCTTTTACTATTGTATTTTCATCTTGGTTCTTCGGGTTCCCTCTCTGGGGCCGAAGCCAATGACCACCATTATCACTTTTGTATTTTCAACGGTGGAGTTTCTACACACCATAGATTAAGGTGTGGAGCTCTGCTGTTCTTCATAAATTAATGCAAAGTACTACTGTTTTTCTATTCAATTCACGCCTACTTCTTCTCTAAGATATTCATTCGCACACAAGAACATGATGAATGTGATGATTATGTGACACTCATCACCATTCTCACCTATGAACGTGTACCTGACAACCACTTCCGTTCTACATGCAAAAAAGCTTGAATGTGTATCTTTTGGGTTTCTAATCTAAGATTAGAACCTTCGTGGTATAGGCTAGAATTATTGGCGGCCATTCCTGAGATCCGGAACGTCTAAACCTTGTCTGTGGTATTCTGAGTAGGATTTGGGAAGGGATGACTGTGACGAGCTTCAAACTCGCGAGTGTTGGGCGTGTGACAGACGCAAAAGGATCAATGGATCCTATTCCAACATGATCGAGAACCGACAGATGATTAGCCGTGCGGTGACAGCGTGCGTAGAACATTTTCACTGAGAGGACGGGAAGTAGCCATTGACAATGGTGATGCCCAAAATAAAGCTCGCCATGGAAAGGAGTATGAATGATTGGAAGAAGGCAATAGGAAAGCAGAGGTTCAGGAGGAACAAAGCATCTTCATACGCTTATCTGAAATTCCTACCAATGAATTACATAAGTATCTCTATCTCTATCTTTATTTTATGTTTTATTCATCTTTTAATTATCAATCCTCCATAACCATTTGAATCCGCCTGATGGAGATTTACAAGATGACCATAGCTTGCTTCAAGCCGACAGTCTCCGTGGGATCGACCCTTACTCACGTAAGGTATTACTTGGACGACCCAGTGCACTTGCTGGTTAGTTGTGCGGAATTGTGACAAAGTGTGATTCACGTTTGAGAGCTCCAAGTCTTTGGTGCCATTGTTGATTATCACAATTTCGTGCACCAAGTTTTTGGTGCCGTTGCCAGGGATTGTTCGAGTTTGGACAACTGACGGTTCATCTTGTTGCTTAGATTAGGTAATTTTACTTTTTATTTTCAAAAATTCTTTTAATACAAAAAAAAAATTCTATTTTGTTCTTCAGAGTTTTTAAGAATGAATTCTAGAGTTTCATGATGATCTGTTGAAGTCTGGCTGGCTGTGAAGCCATGTCTAATCTTATTGGACCGAGGTTTCAACTTATCATCACAAGAGCTTGTTGATTTCTATCAATTTTACTGTTGTTAGCAATGATCTGCTAAAGCCTGGCTGGCCATTTGAAAGCTTGGCTGGCTAGTAAACCATGTCTAATTCTTGGACCGGAGTTTTAGACTAACATTGCAATCATTCCTGGAATTCTCATTAAAAATTTTGAATCCCTTTATTCTCTTTTCCACTTAATTTTCGAAAAATCACAAAAAAAAAATTTATAAAATATTATTTCTCATCATTAAAAATTCAAAAATTTTCAAAATTGTGTCTTTTCAAGTCAATAACACAGAGAATTGAAGATTCAGAACATTCAGCAGAGGAATTACACAGAAAAAGTTGGGCGTTCAAAACGCCCAGTGATGAAGGAAAACTGGCGTTTAAACGCCAGCCAGGGTACCTGGCTGGGCGTTAAACGCCCAAAAAGATAGGATTTTGGGCGTTAAAATTCTGGGCGTTTAACGCCAGGATGACACTAGAGGGAGGATTTTGTTTTTAATTCAAATCTTTTTCAAATATTAATAATTTTTCAAAATCAAATATTTTTCAAATCATATCTTTTCAATCATATCTTTTCAAAATCAATTTCTTTTCAATTTTTTTATTTATTACTATTTTCGAAAATCCTTGCTACAATTAGTGATTTTCAAGTTATTACTTGCCTATTAAGAAAGGAGCAAAAGTTTTAATTCTAGAATCATATCTTCTAATTTCTTGTTAGTTAAGTAATCAACTTTAATTTTAAAACTTTCTTTTTTAATTTGATTTTCAATCATATCTTCTCAATCATATCTTTTCAATCACATGTTTTTCAAAATTAAGTTTCAATCATATCTTTTTTATTTCTAATTTCAAAATCTTTTTCAAAAAACACTTAATTTCTTTCCCAATCTTAATTTTCGAAAAACCTTTACCAAATTTTCAAAATTTCTTTTAATTATTTCAAAATCTTTTACTTTAATTTCGAAAATTCTTCCCATCTTCTCACATCCTTCTATTTAAGGACAAACACTCCTCCACTATCAACAATTCGAACTCTATCCCTCTTGATAAGTTCGAATTCTTCTCTTTCTACCTCTTCCTTCTATTTTTCTTTTCCTCTGACACCTCAAGGAATCTCTATACTGTGATATAGAGGATTCCATACTTTCTTCTTCTCTCTTTCATATGAGCAGGAGTAAGGACAAAGACATTCTGGTTGAGGCTAATCCTGAACCCCAAAGGACCTTGAAGAGAAAGCTGAGAGAAGCTAAAGTACAACTCTCTGTAGAGGACCTAACAGAGCTTTTCAAACAAGAAGAAGCCATGGCAGCCGAAAACACCAACAATGCAAGGAAAGTGCTTGGTGACTTTACTGCACCTACTCCTGACTTCTATGGGAGAAGCATCTCTATCCCTGGCATTGGAGCAAACAATTTTGAGCTTAAGCCTCAATTAGTTTCTTTAATGCAACAGAATTGTAAGTTTCATGGACTTCCATTGGAAGATCCTCATCAATTCTTAGCTGAATTCTTGCAAATCTGTGACACTGTCAAGACTAATAGGGTTGATCCCGAGGTCTACAAGCTTATGCTTTTTCCCTTTGCTATAAGAGACAGAGCTAAAACATGGTTGGATTCACAACCTAAAGAAAGCCCGAATTCTTGGGAAAAGCTAGTCAATGCCTTCTTGACAAAGTTCTTTCCACCTCAAAAATTGAGCAAGCTTAGAGTGGAAGTCCAAACCTTCAGACAGAAGGAAGGTGAATCCCTCTATGAAGCTTGGGAAAGATACAGGCAATTGATCAGAAGGTGTCCTTCTGACATGCTTTCAGAATGGAGCATCATAGGTATCTTCTATGATGGTTTGTCTGAACTGTCCAAAATGTCATTGGACAGCTCTGCTGGAGGATCTCTTCATCTGAAGAAGACGCCTGTAGAAGCTCAGGAACTCATTGAAATGATTGCAAATAACCAATTCATGTACACCTCTGAAAGGAATCCTGTGAATAATGGGACAAATCAGAAGAAAAGAATTCTTGAGATTGATACTCTGAATGCCATACTGGCTCAGAACAAAAATATTGACTCAACAAGTCAATATGATTTCTCAGAGTCTGTCTGGAATGCAAGCAGCAACAGGCAATACCAAAGAAGCTTCATTTGAAGAAGAAGCTTATGATCCTGAGAACCCAGCAATGGAAGAGGTGAATTACAGGGAGAACCCTATAGAAACACCTATAATTCTTCATGGAGAAATCATCCAAATCTCTCATGGAAGGACCAACAGAGGCCTCAACAAGGCTTCAATAACAATAATGGTAGAAGAAACAGGTTTAGCAATAGCAAGCCTTTTCCATCATCTTCTCAGCAACAGACAGAGAATTCTAAGCAGAGCCACTCTGACTTAGCAACTATAGTCTCTGATCTAATTAAAACCACTCAAAGTTTCATGACTGAAACAAGGTCCTCCATTAGAAATTTGGAGGCACAAGTGGGTCAGCTGAGTAAGAAAATTACTGAACTCCCTCCTAGTATTCTTCCAAGCAATACAGAAGAGAATCCAAAGAGAGAGTGCAAGGCTATAAACACGTCTCACATGGCCGAACCTGGAGAGGAGGAAGAGGCAGTGATCTTTACTAAGGAAGACCTCACTGAACGTCCACTGGCCTCCAAGGAGTTCCCTCATATTTCATAATCCTAGAGACTAGGAAGTGTATGGATGAATCCATCATCCTTGGCAGACCCTTCCTAGCCACAGCAAAAGCTGTAATTGATGTTGACAGAGGAGAATTGATCATTCAAGTGAATGAAGACTCCCTTGTGTTTAAAGCTCAAGGATATCCCTCTGTAACCATGGAGAGGAAGCATGAAGAGTTTCTCTCAATACAGAGTCAGACAGAGCCCCCACAGTCAAACTCTAAGTTTGGTGTTGGGAGGCCACAACCAAACTTTAAGTTTGGTGTTGAACCCCCACATTCAAACTCTAAAGTTTGGTGTTGGGAGGTTCCAACATTGCTCTAAAAATCTGTGAGGCTCTATGAGAGCCCACTGTCAAGATATTGACATTAAAGAAGCGCTTGTTGGGAGGCAACCCAATCTTTAATGATCTATGTTAAATTTCTATTTTCTTTTGTTATTTTATGTTTTCTGTAGGTTGATGATCATGTGAAGTCACAAAAAAAAACAATTGAAAAAATCAAAAACAGAAGGAAAAACAGTATTAAAAATAGAACACCCTGGAAGAGAAACTTACTGGCGTTTAAACGCCAGTAAGGGTAGCAGAATGGGCGTTAAACGCCCAGTCTGGCACCATTCTGGGCGTTTAACGCCAGAAATGGGCACCAGACTGGCATTTAACACCAGGAATGGGCAAGAAGCTGGCGTTAAACGCCAGAAATGGGCAGCAGCCTGGCGTTTAACGCCAGGAATGGGCAAGAAGCTGGCGTTAAACGCCAGAAATGGGCAGCAGCCTGGCGTTTAACGCCAGGATTGGCAGAAAGGGGGCATTTTTGCACGCCACTTGGTGCAGGGATGAGATATCCTTGACACCTCAGGATCTGTGGACCACACAGGATCCCCACCTATCCCACCTCTCTCTCTCTTCTTCACACATTCACCAATCACCTCAATACCTCTTCCCCAAAAACCCCTCACCTATCAAATCCCACCATTCTCTTCACCACTCACATCCATCCTTCATAAAACCCTACCTACCTCACCATTCAAATTCAAACCACTTTCCCACCCAAACCCACCCATAATGGCCGAACCATACACCCCTCTCCACTCCTATATAAACCCATCTTCACTCCTTCATTTTGACACAACATACACAATACTTCTCCCCCTTGGCCGAAACACTAAGCCCCCTCCATCTCCTCTATTTCTTCTTTTTCTACTCTTTTCTTTCTTCTTTTACTCGAGGACGAGCAAACCTTCTAAGTTTGGTGTGGTAAAAGCGTTGCTTTTTATTTTTCCATAACCATTTATGGCACCTAAGGCCGGAGAAACCTCTAGAAAGAGGAAAGGAAAGGCAAAAGCTTCCACCTCTGAGTCATAGAAGATGGAGAAATTCATCTCAAGGGTGCATCAAGACCACTTCTATGAAGTTGTGGCCAAGAAGAAGGTGATCCCCGAGGTCCCCTTTTAAGCTCAAAAAGAATGAATATCCGGAGATCCGACATGAGATTCGAAGAAGAAGTTGGGAAGTTCTCACCAACCCCATTCAACAAGTCAGAATCTTAATGGTTCAAGAGTTCTATGCCAATGCATGGATCACCAAGAACCATGATCAAAGTGTGAACCTGGACCCAAATAATTGGCTTACAATGGTTCGGGGGAAATGCTTAGATTTTAGTCCAGAGAATGTAAGGTTGGTATTCAACTTGCCTATGATGCAAGGAGATGCACACCCCTACACTAGAAGGGTCAACTTTGATCAAAGGTTGGACCAAGTCCTCATAGACATTTGTGAAGAGGGCGCTCAATGGAAGAGAGATTCAAGAGGGAAGCCGGTTCAACTAAGAAGGCATGACCTCAAGCCCGTGGCTAGGGGATGGTTGGAGTTTATCCAACGCTCAATCATTCCCACTATCAACCGGTCTGAAGTTACTATAGACCGGGCTATCATGATCCATAGCATCATGATTAGGGAGGAAGTAGAACTTTATGAAGTTATATCCCAAGAACTCTACAAGGTGGTGGACAAGTCCTCTACTTTGGCAAGGTTAGCCTTCCCTCATCTCATTTGTCACCTCTGCAATTCAGCTGGAATTGACATAGAGGAAGACATCCTCATTGATGAGGATAAGCCCATCACTAAGAAAAGGATGGAGCAAACAAGAGATCCCACTCATGGACATGAGAAAATTCCTCGTCATGAAATCCCTGAGATGCCTCAAGGGATGTATTTTCCTCCACAAAACTATTGGGAGCAAATCAACACCTCCCTAGGAGAATTAAGTTCCAACATGGGACAACTAAGGGTGGATCACTAAGAGCATTGCATCCTCCTCCATGAAATTAGAGAAGACCAAAGAGTCATGAGAGAGGAGCAACAAAGGCAAGGAAGAGACATTGAAGAGCTCAAGCACTCCATTAGATCTTCAAGAGGAAGAACAAGCTGCCATCACTAAGGTGGACCCGTTCTTTAATCTCCTTGTTCTTTATTTTTTGTTTTTCGAATTTTTATGCTTTATGTGTATTTATGCTTGTGTCTTTATTACATGATCACTAGTGTCTAAGTGTCTATGCCTTAAAGAAATGAAAATAAATCCATCACCTTTCTTAAATGGAAAATGTTTTTAATTGAAAAAGAAAAAGAAGTGCATGAATTTTGAATTTTATAACAGATTAATTATTTTGATGTGGTGGCAATACTTTTTGTTATCTGAATGAATGCTTGAACAGTGCATATTTTTGAATTTGATTGTTCATGAATGTTAAAATTGTTGGCTCTTGAAATAATGATGGAAAAGGAGAAATGTTATTTGATAATCTGAAAAATCATAAAATTGATTCTTGAAGCAAGAAAAAGCAGTGAAAAGCTTGTAGAAAAAAATGTATATATGCGAAAAAAAAAGAGAGAGAGAGAAAGAAAGAAAAAAAAAGCAAGCGGAAAAAGCCAATAGCCCTTTAAACCAAAAAGCAAGGGTAAAATAAAAAAGGGATCCAAGGCTTTGAGCATCAGTGGATAGGAGGGCCCACAGGAATAAAATCCTGGCCTAAGCGGCTAAACCAAGCTGTCCCTAACCATGTGCTTGTGGCGTGAAGGTGTCAAGTGAAAACTTGAGACTGAGCGGTTAAAGTCGTGGTCCAAATGCAAAAAGAGTGTGCTTAAGAGCTTTGGACACCTCTAATTGGGGATTCTAGCAAAGCTGAGTCGCAATCTGAAAAGGTTCACCCAGTTATGTGTCTGTGGCATTTATGTATCCGGTGATAATACTGGAAAACAAAATGCTTTGGGTCACGGCCAAGACTCATAAAGTAGCTGTATTCAAGAATCAACATACTTAACTAGGAGAATCAATAACACTATCTGGATTCTGAGTTCCTATAGATGCCAATCATTCTAAACTTCAAGGGATAAAGTGAGATGCCAAAACTGTTCAGAAGCAAAAAAGCTAAAAGCCCCGCTCATCTAATTAATACTGATCTTCATAGATATTTTTAGAATTCATTGTATATTTTTTTTCTATTTATCCTATTTGATTTTCAGTTGCTTGGGGACAAGCAACAATTTAAGTTTGGTGTTGTGATGAGCGGATAATTTATACGCTTTTTGGCATTGTTTTTAGTATGTTTTTAGTATGTTTTAGTTAGTTTTTATTATGTTTTTATTAATTTTTATTTAAAAATCACATTTCTGGACTTTACTATGAGTTTGTGTATTTTTTTGTGATTTCAGGTATTTTCTGGCTGAAATTGAGGGACCTGAGCAAAAATCTGATTCAGAGGCTGAAAAAGGACTGCAGATGCTGTTGGATTCTGACCTCCCTGCACTCGAAGTGAATTTTCTGGAGCTACAGAAGCCCAATTTGCGCGCTCTCAATTGCGTTGGAAGGTAGACATCCTGGGCTTTCCATCAATATATATTAGTCCATACTTTGCCCAAGATTTGATGGCCCAAACCGGCGTTCCAAGTCAGCTTAAGAATTCTGGCGTCAAAACGCCAAAACTGGCACAAAAGCTGGAGTTAAACGCCCAAACTGGCACAAAAGCTGGTGTTTAACTCCAAGAAAAGTCTCTACATATGAAAGCTTCAATGCTCAGGCCAAGCACACACCAAGTGGACCCGGAAGAAGATTTCTGCATTAATTACTTATTTCTGTAAACCCTAGGCTACTAGTTCTCTATAAATAGGACCTTTTACTATTGTATTTTCATCTTGGTTCTTCGGGTTCTCTCTCTGGGGCCGAAGCCAATGACCACCATTATCACTTTTGTATTTTCAACGGTGGAGTTTCTACACACCATAGATTAAGGTGTGGAGCTCTGCTGTTCTTCATGAATTAATGCAAAGTACTACTATTTTTCTATTCAATTCATGCCTACTTCTTCTCTAAGATATTCATTCGCACACAAGAACATGATGAATGTGATGATTATGTGACACTCATCACCATTCTCACCTATGAACGCGTGCCTGACAACCACTTCCATTCTACATGAAAACAAGCTTGAATGTGTATCTCTTGGGTTTCTAATCTAAGATTAGAACCTTCGTGGTATAGGCTAGAATTATTGGCGGCCATTCCTGAGATCCGAACTCACGTAAGGTATTACTTGGACGACCCAGTGCACTTGCTGGTTAGTTGTGCGGAATTGTGACAAAGTGTGATTCACGTTTGAGAGCTCCAAGTCTTTGGCGTCATTGTGATGATCACAATTTCGTTCACTAGTTCTCTTAAGCAATTTTACTGTCTCATTGAAACACAGTTTGACACCAAGATTAAGTGCATCAGATCAGATAATGCTAGAGAATTGACAATCAATGATTTCCTGCAAGAAAAAGGGGTGTTGCATCGGTTTCCATGCCTATATAAACCGCAACAAAATGCTATCATTGAAAGGAAGCATTAACCCATTCTCAATGTGGCAAGAGCACTTTACTTCCAATCACAAGTTTTGATCTGATTATGGGGAGAATGTGTGATGGCAATAGTTTTTCTTATCAACAAAACACCATCCAAGCTTCTCAATTTCAAATCTTCCTTTAAAGTTTTGTTCAACAAGAAACCAACTTATGAGAGACTAAGAGTGTTTGGGTGATTGGCCTATGCTGCAACAAATTTAAATAGCTGAGCTAAATTTAGTGCAAGAGCTAACCCTTTCATCTTTGTTGGTTATCCAATTGGATACAAAGGATACAAACTATACAACCTAAAATCAAAATAATTTTTCATCTCCAAAGATGTCATATTCCATGAATCCATAATGCTTTTCACCAACAAATCCACAACCCAACTCACCTCTGATCCCTTTCCAAACTTAGTCTTACCTAACCCCATACCAGAACCACAAATCCTTCCAACCACCACTCTACAGCCAGTAGCTCTCGACCTCCCAGACCACCCCATTGTCCATATTGATCCCCAACATAACTAAATTCAACACTCAATTCAACACTCTCCAAGAAAACATATATAAGTATATTTGAATATCTACTAGCCTTGGCTCGCAAAAATTAATCCAACTAGAGTTACAACAGTAAAACAGTTGATATACATAATTTATCACTCCACATATACATTATAAACCTGTATAGGTAAGTCTTTAAAATAAATAAATACATCATATAAGTTTTTCCGAATGGAGGAGAGATTCTAAAATCAAAACAGAAGCAAAAAGTCTTCTTCGCCGTCTTCCAAATAGAACTCCTACTCATTGAGGAGTGCTGGGACCTGCACCTGAAAAACAAAAATAATATACGGGTGAAAACCCAATAAGGTAACCAGAACTTTCTAAGCAATCTTAATCTCCAACGTTTCATGATCCGAGCCTAGGGTTCCCACTAAACCAGAAAATGACAACTTACCTAAGGATTTCTAATCTATCTATTTATTCTCAGTCATTTCCACAAGCCTCCAATCACCACATCAGGAATAACCCTCAATGTCACCACCGTCAGCATAAAGGATCTCTCAGTTGTTCAAACACATACAAAGCAATACAAAAAATACACAAATAGAAAGAACAGATAAAGTAATTAGATCAAATAGTATATAGATACAATTATTCAACAGGGCAAGCCAAATACAAGATGCACCCAATCAATACACAAAAATGCAAATGATGCATGTCTTCCCTATGTCCAATGAACTCATCTGTCGGTTATACAACCAAACCCGACATGTTCGATAGCGAACCCTGGAGAGTCCCTTGGTGTGCGCATCCCAAGAGGTATTCACTTTCCTTAAAGGAATCATACAAAAAGGTCTAAGAGTCCAGCTACATCTTATGATAGAAAGTCAACAAATCTCAACCCAGAGCAAGTGGGACAAATCACTGCATCTACCCAGGGAGTTCCAATCTCAACCTGGAGCAAGTGGGGAGAATCACACCCTTGCATCTACCTAGGAATGTATCATTCTCAATCCGGAGCAAGTGGGGTGAACCACACCCTTGTATCTACCCAGGAAGCTCAAATAACAATCCAGAGCAAGTGGGACAAAGTCACAACCCTTGCATCACCTAGGAAACTCAAATATCAATCAATCTCATTTTTCTACTCCAATCATATCAATCCATCCCTTCAATCACTTCCAACTCATTTTGATTCCATAATTTCCTTCCCAATGTTTTCTACCATTTAATCCACCATCTCTATACTCATTATAGGGGTTATAGAAGTAAAAGAGCTATTCGATAGGATAAAATAGTAAAAATTAGCATTTTCTTGAAAACATACGCATGCCTCGTGCGTACGTATGAGCTCTTTTTTGTGCGTATGCGCAGAACGCGCACAAAAACAATTCAATTCTGGAATGCCAAGTTGTGCATACGCATGGTATGCACATGAAACTATTTAACTTCTTTAACACCCCTCATACGTACGCACGGATTGTGCGTATGCATGATCTCAGTTTCTGCAACTTCTGCAGAATTGAGTTTTGATCTCCAAATTCAAATCTCTATAACGTTTTGTGCACTTATCAATTTTCCTTCATTCTTAGATGGTTTTCAAAGTCTTTTTACTAGCTTTAATTTAAGATAACTTTCATCCAAATCTGAACTCCAGGCGCCAAGTTATGACCCGTCGAAGTTAGTTAAAAATCTATTTTTACCAAATCCTCACAATTCTCCAAATTTCATCAAATCTCAATTCAATTCAATCTTAAACCATTTTAAAACTATTTCCATACATCCCAAATACTCATTTATCAATCATCAACTATTTCAAGCCTAAATCAACCCACTTCCAACTTATTTAACACATTCATCAACAATATCCAGTTTACAACAACCACACATAATACTCATATATCCAAATTCACCATCAACCAAGAATCAATAATCTCATTAGCATATAACAATTCACACCACTTACCTCCACTTATCAAATAGGAAATTCCTCACCTTATCACAGCCTGCGACCCAATTTTCTCATCAAATCATCATCATAATCAATAACACCACCTAATTCACAATATCACAACCAACTGAATTATGCAATTATTCAACATATTATAATTTTCACTAAACCAAACAATCAACCACAACAATTCAACAATAATCCTAAGGCCACTAGTCTAGGACTTCATGTCACATTACATGGTATTTACCCGAAACTTAAACCCATACCTTAATGTTGCAACTTTAAGCTTTTCTTCCAAACTTTCCAAGTCTCAAATTGGTTTATACCAATCTCCAAGTCCAATTTTTACAAATCCACCCAATCAAGCTACTAGTTACTCAATCTAACACCATATCATACAATTTGGTACAATGTCAAAACTAGGGCTTATATAGAAATTGATGAACCAAGAGAAAAATGAGATTCTTACCTTTAACCACTGAATTTAGTGATGAAAATTACCAAGAACACAAGATAGAGAACCATTATAACATCAAAATCATAAAAAACCCTTAATACCCAAGTTCAAAATACAAAATCAGATTTAAATGAGAAACTGAAACTAAAATTTTAAGTTACTTAACAAAATAATCAAATAGAATTGAAGAGGAGGAGATAAGCTTTGCATAGCCACAAACGGTACGACAATCGGAACTCCGTAGCAAAAGTTATGGTGATTTAAAGGTGATGGAAGTTAGGGTTTATTCTTCCCCTTTCTCTCTTCTCTTCTCCATCTCTCTTTCTCTCTCAAAAGTGCTGAATTTTATTAAGTTATGATCTTATATATGTGTGGGCTTGAGCTTTGGGCCCAACATGGATCCGTTTAGTGATTTTTGGTTTGTTTTGCCCAATTTTGAGTCAAAACCTTTAAAATAAGTGTCTGATTTTTATTCTAAATATTTTTTTCATCACTTCTACTTTTAAATTTTTTCTCATTCGCAGTATTGAACAAATTTAAGTTGGTACAGAAAATTTTAACATCAGTACACATTTTCTCCAAAATAATTATAGTTTCGCGCTCAATTTAATTTTCTTAACTCAAATTTTATTGTTAAATTTCTATAGATTCTAATATTTTTACATATTTCGAGTGTCTTAATCCCAATTATTACAGTTTTAATTAATTAATTTACTTAATTTAATTTTGTCAGATGTTACATTAAATCCAAGACAGGCATCTATCTCTCACAGCGCAAATACACCTTGTCTTTGCTTGAAGACACGAATTTCTTGAAATGCAAGTCAGCCGTTTCTCCCATGGATGCCAACTTGAAGCTACATGCTTTGGAAGGGGAGATATTAGATGATCCGACTCTCTATCGAAAGCTCATAAACACAATTTTCCAGCCTGATATTACGTTTGCAGTAACAAAACTGGCTCAATTCATGGCTGACCCTCGCACTCCACATCTCACTGCAGTTCACCAAGTCCTTTGTTACCTCAAGGCAGCTCTTGGACAATGCATTCTCTTTCTCGCAGCAAACAAGTTCAACTTGTCTGTATATGCCGATGCTGATTGGGGGAGTTGTTTAGATACGAGAAGATCAACCACTGGCTACTATACCTTCTTTGGAGATTCACTAATCACATGGAAGAGTAACGAGCAATCAGTGGTCTCAAGAAGTTCAATCGAGGCTGAATACAAAGCCATCGCCAATGCATCATGTGAAATCATATAGTTAATCGGGCTGTTAAGGTTCCTAAATGTCCAAATCGGTTCAACTATGCTATTCTGTGACAATATATCAACTATTCATATAGCTACCAACCCTACAGTATACGAACACTCTATGCACATTGAATGAATTGTCATTTCATTCGTGAAAAGGTGACAGATGACACTGTAAAGCTGATTCACATCCAAAGTAAGCACCAATTGGCATATATTCTCACCAAAGCACTCTCTCCTTCACAATTCAAGTTTTTGATGGCCAAGTTGGACATATACAACATATATGACTTGAGGAGAGATAATAAAATATAGCCAACTTGTTTATTTATAACACACTTGATAAGTTAGTTATATTGCAGTTATAATTAGTTACTCCTAGTTCTAGAATTTGTTATTATGTTATTTTTCGAGTTTCAGCACTTATGTGTATATATACGTGTAATTAGACTATTCAATACAGTTTTTTCTTGCTGCTCAATCCCTTTCTCTCTTCATCTCTATCTGTCTTCTAACATTTTGTTTCAACAATCCATCAATACTCTTTTTAATTTGTAATAATATTTTTCTCATCATTCATAATATATGCTTCCCAACCTCCTCTAAAATAACATGTAAGTTACCCTTCATTATGTGTCACATTATAATTGGTCCTTATCTTAACCATAGTTGGGACGCCAACGTTATCGCCATCTACTGCCCTCCCACACAACCTCTCTTCCCAGTATAGCCAGCGTCTCTTTTTACCACGGATCACTTCTTACCCACATAATTAATGGTTAATTTGGTTATTAAATTTTTTTATTAAAAAAATATATCTTTATTTAATTACGTGATGATTTTAATTTTTAATTTATTCGTACTTTATTATTTAATTATATTTTATATATAAATATATGTTCCATCACGTAAATTAAATAAAGATATATTTTTTAATAAAAAAATTTAATAACCAAATTAACCATTAATTATGTGGGTAAGAAGTGATCCATAACAAAAAGAGGCGCTGGCTATAATGAGAAGAGAGGTTGTGTAGGAGGGCAGTAGATGACGATGACGTTGGCACCCCAACTATGGTTAAGATAAGGACCAATTACAATGTGACACATAATGAAGAGTAACTTACATGTTATTTTAGAGGTGGTTGGTAGCATTCACCATTTATTTTTAGATAAGGTTAAATATGTTTAGCATTTTAAAATAAACCCTATTAAATGGCTAAAAATTGTTTGGTCAACGTATGACCAACTCTTACATATATGCTTAGATTATTATAAATTTTGTTATTTTTTAAAAGCTTTTTTAATCAGTAATTTTGATGTGTATTCCTTAAGACAAGTACTATCTAAATTCCATTTATTAAAGGTCATGTACGGACACCTATATAAGAATGATTAGGATGTTGGAAGCGCGTGGAGAGTACTGGGAAATTTCCAAGTAAAAGTAGGGATGATGGTGCAAAATTTTCTCATTTCACTCGTATCTCTGTTTACACTATTAATTATTAATTATTAGCATTGGAATTGCATTTTTGCCCAACTTTTTCCTGCTCACTAATTCTCCGAAACCGCTAGTGGTGA
>NC_029790.2:89358710-89359089 GCF_000816755.2 Arachis ipaensis
ATATATAACAAGCTCATGAGAAGTGCACTACACAAAATTGAATTAAAGAGGTGGAGAAGATGGAAAACATGCCACCAGGTTATCGTTTCTACCCTACGGAAGAGGAGCTGATTTCATTCTATCTACGGAACAAGCTTGAAGGAGTGAGGGAGGACATGAATCGGGTTATTCCAGTTCTTGATATATATGAATATAGTCCAAGCCAACTCCCACGTAATTATTAACTACAATCTTAATTTCCTTTTATATAATATATAGTTTTGCAAAGGTTTTAACATATATATTTATATTGTGTCCAGAAATATCGGGAGAGGCAAGTGTTAGAGACAGCGAGCAGTGGTTCTTTTTCATTCCGCGGCAAGAAAGCGAAGCGCTGGAA
>NC_029790.2:89359101-89359592 GCF_000816755.2 Arachis ipaensis
TCGGAATGAAGAGAACCATGGTTTTCTACTGCGGTAGAGCTCCTAACGGAACTAAAACCGATTGGAAGATGAATGAGTATAAAGCCATTGACACTCATCACGCTTCTTCTTCTTCTTCTTCTTCTTCTTCCTCCAACAACAGGGCGGTTCCTATGGTAACAACCACGTATACTCAACTCTAATCAATCTTATTAATTAGTTTCCAGCATCATGTTTTTTAAGTAATATATTTTTATTTTTTTATAATCTAATTAATCACTTCTTGTGAAATTAATTGTTAATCTTGTTTGCACACCAAAACTTTAGAGTCAAGGTGATGACATCCATTTATTACATCATCCAAGGGATTTTGTTAGAGAACATGAATTCCCATAATTGAGTTGTAATTATTCAAGTCACAAACCTTATAATGAAGTTTTAGAAAAATGGTTGGAAGTTATAATTTATTCTCTTAATTTATCACAAAAAATATTATTTATCATCAAACTTTG
>NC_029790.2:89359792-89383782 GCF_000816755.2 Arachis ipaensis
TAATGTGTAAAATTAAATTTATCATAATTTCAAAAAATAACAGATATTTAAATTTTTATTTATCTTAATGAGTGCAGTTAAGGCAAGAATTCAGTTTATGCCGAGTGTACAAGAAAGCAAAATGTTTGAGGGCATTTGATAGAAGACCACCTCCAAGGAGGGACACATATCCTCCTAGCCAGAACAACGGTTCATCATCTTTTGATCATCATCATCAACATAATCAAACGGTGGAGAAATCTTCAGGTGCAGGTAGCTCACCGGAGAGTTCGTGCTCCGAAGACCACGGACAGTGTTCTCATCGGACGGAGGACGTGGAAAACGCTAACGAGCCATTTCTCGATTGGGAGCAAATCGATTGGTTCTTAGGATCTTCTTCACCGCCGGAACCATGAATGCACAGGTATAACTAATTGGAACTCCATCAACGAAAATTCGCAGAAGATCAGAAGGCGGCTTCCGTATGATTATTAAGTTATATATGAAGCGTAATTTATTAATTACTTAACCACTTACTAGTTTCTTTAATGGAAAAGCCTCTTTGCTACAATTAGAGTGTTCAATAATAACAATAATTTTAGAAAGATATGCATGTAAATTGCAATGCCCTATATTATCAGAATAACTACTTCGTCTTGTGATCAACCATATCAATCACCTTTTCTTCATGCATATCTTCCTAATGGATGGAAGATATGTAGTAACTATATTTTATTATTCTAGTATTTTATGTTGCCATGCTAGATAATCTTTTCTCAATCTTTTAAGGAGAAGAGAGCGAATAAATATTCAATTTTGTCATTTATTTATAAAAACAATGTTAGAGAATTATTATAATTTATTATTTTTGGTCATTAGTTAGTTTAAAAGTATGAGATAAAATATGTTAAATTACTAAATTAAAGAAACTAAATAAATTAATTGAATTAATGACTAAGTAATGACCAATCATAATAAATTCTAATTATTTCTTAATATTTTTCTTAAAAAAAAATAGGTAACACTTTCAGGTAACCGATTAAGCATTAAGATTTTAAAAGGGCAAAATACGCATATAAACCAAGTGGATCAAGATTTTATGCAATTCTACCAAAAAAAAATGTTATAAGGATCTACCAGCAGAACATTTCTATGTAATTCGAATTTCATATGGTAACTCGAATCGGAGCAATTCGAATTAGGCATGCATCAAATCACTATAGTAATTCGAATTACGCTTGCTCGAATTAACACCAAAAGAGTAACACATACTAGTTCGAATTGTAGTAATTCGAACTAGCAACCGGTTTAGCGCTCCTAGTAATTCGAAGCACACTGATTCGAATTACCATTGAATTACATGCCCATGGTAATTCAAAATGCACCAATTCGAATTACAAGTGTTGTGCCTATAAATAGAGTTCGAAACAACCTCATTCGAACCACTATTCCAAACCCCTGTCCCACCAAAATCTAGAGAAAAATCTTTCCAAGCGACTCAAAAAAAAGGGGTTTAACGGAATATTCAGCTGATGGGGGATAATTTGGTGAAAATAAATCTGTGCCACGACCTTCTGCTTAGCCAACCAAACCCTCCTATAAGTCGGCCTAAACTCGAAATATGCCTCTGTCGCATTCAGCAATACCGTGATACAGACAAATGCATCGACTCTAACCATTGGCATGATGAAGGCCGAGATCACAAGATAATCAAGACTCCTATAATTGCTTGAGACGGACGTCGCCAGACAAGTATGAGGTCCATTGTACCGTTTTACCTCCCAAATACCCCAAATACCCTTGCGCTGCCAGAGACTGATCCTAATCAACCATGTGCACCCGTTCCCAAATGCAGTGCACTTCCCAAGGTACTTGCGATAATCGGACTCCACCACTTTGTACTGTACCCCGCGTCAGATGCTATACGTTTTCACGCTTAACACAGCCTCCTCTTTGTCCTGAAACTGTTGACCAACCTGAAACTCTATAAGACCTCTAGTACCCTGGTATCTTTGGCACGAAATCCAGCGGGTTCCCCAGGAACCCCCTCTTGTCTCATGGCATCCAAGTCCAATGATGAAAAGTGCGGAGGATAGTGCTGAGTCCCAGAGCTTGAACTACCGCCAAACCCAGCTGGATTACTCGCTATAATGTCATCGCCACTATCATCAGCAATGATATCCGACTCCAAATCATCGTCGTCATCATCATCCAGCGATGCATCATCCATACTAGCCGGTGCCCCACACTGTAAGGGAATCAGCACCCTATCAACGATACCAACCTCTCCACCACCACTGCGGTTGAGATCAATGGCGAACGATGGGGAGGCGACAGCCACGTCCCTAGGTGCAATCACAGGCACGGATGAAAATGTACCAATAGGTCTCGAACTAGAACCGGCTACCATACCTCGAGTTTGGGTGTTCCGGTTCGAACCTCCTAAGCTAGAGACAAGATCAACCAGTTTTGCCAATAGCTTAGGTGTCCTGACCTCAGGAAACTGCCGACGGCAATGAAACATGACCTCCAAATCCTCGTCACTCCCTATGACGAAAGAATCATACTTCACGTCATCTCGCAGCAACGAGATCGGAATGCGATAGAACAACTTCTCTACCCGTTTCACGCCTTGTAGCCCATGTTTCTGTATTATAGAATTCAGGAACTCATCGAAGCTTGTTGTGGGTCTCAAAAAAATACTCAGGGGATCCTTATCAGTGAACTTCACACCAGAGCGTGTTTTTTTCTTAATGGACCCTCTATAATATACCAACACTAAAACGCTCTCTTCACTAGCCATTGTGTTTCACTCTAATGAGAGGAATTCACGTTCACACCATACTTATACACATCTGATTCTTCATAATTCGAAACAGCCAATTTCGAATTATATATATGTAATTCGAATAAGCTATACTCGAAATACATTTCGAACTGCTTACCTTATAATTTGAATCGGTGAGATTCGAACTACTCTTTGCATAATTCGAATTAGTTGAATTCGAACTACATTGGATTCCATATATGCATAGTTCGAACTGGTCAAATTCGAATTACACTTTTCTATTAATTCGAATTGACTTAATCACGGTAAAAAACTATGACCATAGCTAGTAAAAAGGGTGACCATAGATCTATGGTCACGGTTTTGGACCTATGGTCATGGTTTTTTACTATGGCCATATGTCTATGGTCACGGTTTTTTTATCTATGGTCACAGTTTCAATTTTCAAAATCTGACACTTTAGGCCACATTTTTCACCGTGACCATAGGTTAATCTATGGTCACACGTAAAAACCGTAACCATAGCCTTATCTATGGTCACCCCAACTTAAAATCGTGACCATAGCCTCTATGGTCACCCCTCTTTAAAACTGTGATCATAGCCTTATCTATGGTCATGGTTTTGGTCGTGACCATAGCCTCTATGGTCACGGTTTTCACCGTGACCATTGCCCTTATGGTCACCCCTCCTTAAACCGTGACCATAGCCTTATCTATAGTCACGGTTTTTTGCCGTGACCATAGCCTCTATGGTCACCCCACCTTAAAACCGTGACCATAGCCTTATCTATGGTCACGGTTTTTCGCTGTGATCATAGCCTTATCTATGGTCACGGTTTTCACCGTGGCCATAGCTTATCTATGGTCACCCTATTTTTAAATGGTGTCCATAGTCTATTTTGTTTTATGAGATTTAATTTTTCTTAAAAGCTGTTACGGCCTGACCCAAACCCCCTACGGTTCAGCCCCGACCCGAGCGCCACCCAACCCGGACACGCGCCCCGCAACCAACCCGGACACGCGTCCCGGACAGCTCACGCACGGCTGTGGGATAACGTCCCTGAGAAGGTGGGCCTGTCCTCATTGGGCCCACCTCTGACAATATATAAGGGGAAGAGTGGCTCTTCCCCCGAGGTACGTCACATATCACATCACCCTTTCCGCCTGCACATTTACTGACAAGGGCGTCGGAGTGTCTTTGCAGGTGGCACCCCCCTTTCACACGAAGTACTCGGGACCTCGCACACATCAGCCCGGCAGTCCACAACCTGACGAGACCCTACCACTTCCCGGAAGTCCAAACCCGAATTGTTCGGTAACCGACCTACTGAACATTGGCGCCGTCTGTGGGGATTCGTCCATGGACTTCGTGCTAGTCCAAACCGGGACAGGCTGCGAGGCCGTGCCCAGTGGCGACGCCGCCGCGACGGAAACCCGACAACATCCCAGGTCGCCCCCGAGGAACGCAACACAGTCACACGAGGGACGCCCCTTTGGGGGGACCGGCGACAACCACGTCAGAATAATGCAAGAGCTACACCATAGAATGCAAGACCTGGAACGCCGGATAGCAGATAGGGAACGCGACCGACGCACCCCAGAGCAGAGTCACTCCCGCTCTCGCTCCAGGAGTCGCTCCAGACGCACGCCTACCCCCCAAGCTGAGTCCGAAAGCACCGGGGAGAGAGGGCGCGCGAGAAGACGCCGTGACCCCGTCATTTACGCCAGACGTGAGAGGCGGCGTACCGTGAACCGCGAGGATGAGGACGCTCGTCGGGAGAGCGACGAGGGAAGAACGACGGGAACACGGGGACCCGTGATAATGGGAGCGACCCCATTCCACCGTTCCATACTCGAGGTCCGGCTACCAAAACACTTTGACAAGCCAACAGACATGAGGTACGATGGAACGCAAGACCCGCTGGAACACTTCATGGCCTTTGAGGCCAGGATGAACCTAGAAGGAGTAGGAGACGAGGTAAGGTGCCGTGCTTTCCCGGTCACCCTAGCGGGACCTGCAATACGGTGGTTCAATAACCTCCCGCAGGGCTCGATAACCCGCTTCACAGACATCAGCCATGCCTTCCTGGCTCAGTTCACGACCAGGATCGCCAAAGCCAAGCACCCAATCAATTTGCTGGGGGTGACCCAGAGAGCTGGGGAGCCGACCAGGAAATACCTAGATCGTTTCAACGACGAATGCTTGGAAATCGACGGGTTGACGGATTCGGTGGCGAGCTTGTGCCTGACGAACGGGCTCTTGAATGAGGACTTCAGAAAGCACCTCACCACAAAGCCAGTATGGACAATGCAGGAGATCCAATGCGTGGCTAAGGAGTATATTAACGACGAAGAAGTCAGCCAAGTAGTGGCTTCCAACAAACGGCAACCCCCTACAACCAAACCTGACACCATGAGGGTGGTGAAAGACAAAAGGAACACGCCAGGGACGGCGGTCCGAGTAAGGCGCCAAAGCCATTTCTCCGAGTCGGGAAATTCACCAACTACACCCCCCTCACGGCAC
The DNA here is from genome assembly GCF_000816755.2 of Arachis ipaensis. Taxonomy (NCBI): domain Eukaryota; kingdom Viridiplantae; phylum Streptophyta; class Magnoliopsida; order Fabales; family Fabaceae; genus Arachis; species Arachis ipaensis. Next base: position 89,365,084 of record NC_029790.2, read on the forward strand.
CGATCACGGAAGTTTTCCAACAGATAGCCGAGAAGGGGATACTATCGAGACCCCGACCTCTGAAGGACAAGACGGGGGGAAACAAGAGCCTTTACTACGAATATCACAAGGGATACGGGCACAAGACCCAAGACTACTTCAACCTGAAAGACGCCTTGGAGCAAGCAATTAGGGACGGAAAGCTTGCCGACTTCTCCCACCTTATAAGGGAGCCGAGGAGACGGAATCGGGATCACGATGGCGAGGACAGGTCCCGGGCGACAAGACGAGGCCAAGAACCAGAGGGGGACGACCACGGTCTCACGGTGGTGAACGTAGTAACAGCGAAGAATTTCGCCCCGAGGTCGAAATCGGCATAGAAGAGAGACGCCAAAGTCCTGGCGGTCTCCTCCTCATCCGCTAGAAGTTCTCGGGGACTCCCACCCATCTCCTTCGGCCCCGAGGACCAATGGTTCGACGAGGTACCAGAAAGCCTCCCATGGTCATTACAGCCAGAGTCAGAACCGGCCTCGTCAAATGGATCCTGGTGGATACAGGGGCGGACTCGAACATCATGTTTCGCAACGTGTTCGATGCCTTGGGACTGCGTGATGCCGATTTGGCGACCCACCAGCGCGGCGTGGTGGGGTTGGGAGACCACTTCATCAAGCCGGATGGGATCATCTCACTTCCGACCTCCCTGGGACAAGGACAGAGGCGAAGGACAGTAATGGCCGATTTTGTTGTCTTACGAGATTCCACAGCTTACAATATTATCCTGGGGAGAAAAACCATCAACGACCTTGGGGCAGCGATTAGTACGAAGCTGCTCATAATAAAGTTTGTTACTGATGACGGATCCGTAGGATCCATCAGAGGAGACTTGGAAACGGCAGTCGCTTGCGACCACGCCAGCCTCTCTCTCAGGAAAAAGTCCAAAGAAGCATCGGGGGTTTTCCTTGCCGACCTGGATGCCAGAATAGATGACAAGCCCAGACCTGAGCCAGAAGGGGACTTGGAAAAATTTAGGGTCGGTGATGGGGAGGAGAAGTTCACGTTCATAAACAGAAACCTCCCCCATGAACTAAAAGAACCTTTGATGAAGATGGTCAGAGCCAATGCCGACCTCTTCGCTTGGACGCCAGCCGACATGCCAGGGATAGATCCCCAACTCATGTCACACTACCTGGCCGTCAAGCTGGAAGCTAAGCCAGTGGCCCAGAGGAGGAAGAAGATGTCACAGGAAAGGGCAGAGGAGGTGGCCAGGCAGACGGCCAGCCTCCTTGAAGCAGGGTTCATCCGAGAACTGGACTACTCGACGTGGCTGTCGAACGTAGTGTTGGTGAAAAAGCACAATGGGAGGTGGAGAATGTGTGTAGACTATTCCGACCTCAACAAGGCATGTCCCAAGGACTGCTACCCCCTCCCCAACATTGACGCACTCGTCGACGCGGCGGCAGGGTACCGTTATCTGAGATTCATGGACGCCTACTCTGGGTACAATCAGATACCGATGCACCAACCCGACGAGGACAAAACGGCGTTCATAATGCCAGGAGGGATCTATTGCTATAAGGTGATTCCGTTTGGTCTGAAAAACAATGGTGCCACGTACCAGAGACTGATGAACAAGATACTCAATGAGCTCATAGGCAAGACAGTAGAAGTCTACATCGACGACATCCTCGCGAAAACCACACGGCCCGACGATCTTTTAAGCGACCTGGGGGGCATGTTCACAGCCCTCCGACAACACGGCATGAGGCTCAACCCGCTCAAATGCGCCTTTGCCATGGAGGCTGGGAAGTTCTTGGGATTCATGATCACCCAAAGAGGATTAGAGGCCAACCCTGAGAAGTGTGAAGCGATTCTCCAGATGAAGAGCCTGGGTTGTATCAAAGACGTCCAACGGTTGGCAGGAAGGCTAATGGCATTATCCCGCTTCCTCGGTGCATCGGCAGCGAAAGCCCTACCCTTTTTTAATCTGATGAAAAAGGGGATAGCATTTGAATGGACCCCAGCGTGTGAGGAAGCATTCAACCACTTCAAGGAAATCCTGGCAACACCTCCGGTGCTCGGGAAGCCCAAGGCCGGAGAACCACTCTATCTCTACCTAGCAGTAACAGAGGAAGCGCTTGCAGCAGTGCTCGTACGAGATGAAGGGAAGTCTCAGCAACCGATTTACTTCGTAAGCAGGGCTCTACAAGGAGCAGAGCTGAGGTATAGCAAATTGGAAAAACTGGCGCTAACACTCCTAACCTCCTCCCGAAGGTTGAGGCAGTACTTCCAGGGACATCGTGTAGTCGTGAGAACGGACCAAGCAATTCGCCAAGCACTCCAAAAGCCTGATTTGGCTGGGAGGATGATGACCTGGGCCATTGAGCTCTCCCAATATGACTTGCAATATGAGCCCCGACATGCAATCAAGACGTAGGCGATGGCAGATTTCTTGGTAGAGGTAACGGGTGATCCCCCCGAGGAAACGAGCACACGGTGAAGGCTCCACGTAGACGGTGCCTCCAACCAAACGTCCGGGGGAGCCAGGGTCATCTTAGAGAGCCCAGCGGGAGTCATTTACGAGCAATCGACCAAGTTCGAATTCCCTGTGTCGAACAATCAAGCGGAATACGAAGCCCTCTTGGGTGGACTAAACCTAGGCAGGGAAGTCGGGGCAACGAGACTGGAAGTGTGCAGCGATTCACAGGTTGTCACCTCGCAAGTAAACGGAAGCTATCAAGCCAGGGACCCCCTCCTGCAAAAGTATTTGGAAAAAGTTAGAGAATTGACCGGGCAGTTCCTGGAGGTCACGGTCCAACCCGTTCCAAGAGAAAGGAACACACGGGCAGACCTCCTATCTAAACTAGCAAGCACAAAACCAGGAACGGGCAACCGGTCTCTCATCCAGGGCATGGTGAAGGAACCAACGGTTGCCCTCCATTTGACGGAATCAAGCCCCTCCTGGTTGGACCCCATCACAAACTTCCTGGAACACGGCAAGTTACCTGACGATGAGAAAGCAACCAAAACGTTGAGAAGGGAGGCAGCCAGATGTGCAATCATACAAGGACAACTGTTCAGAAAGGGGCTCAGCCAACCCCTATTGAAGTACTTACACCCCGACCAGACAGACTATGTACTTAGAGAAGTCCACAAGGGATGCTGCGGCCACCACATCGGGGGCAAAGCCCTAGCAAGGAAGCTCATCCGAGCTGGATATTACTGGCCATCAATGATGAGAGTCTCCAAAGAATTTGTCAGGAAATGCGTAAAGTGTCAAGAAAACGCCAACTTCCACAAAGCGCCGGCCTCCAAGCTGAGTTTACTGACGTCTACACGACCTTTCGCTCAATGGGGAGTCGACCTCTTAGGACCTTTCCCAGTTGGCCCATGACAAGTTAAATATCTCATAGTCGCCATCGACTACTACACCAAATGGATAGAGGCTGAACCACTAGCCGGCATATCCTCATCCAATTGCCGTAAGTTCATGTGGAGACAAGTGATAACCCGTTTCGGTATCCCGGAGGTCGTCATTTCGGACAATGGGACGCAGTTCACTGACAAAAAGTTCACGGAATTCCTCACCGGCCTGGGCATAAAACAAAAGTTTTCCTCAGTAGAACATCCCCAGACAAACGGACAAGTGGAGTCCGCAAACAAAGTCATCCTACTAGGCCTTAAGAAACGCTTAGACAGCAAGAAAGGCGCATGGGCCGACGAGCTCGTTTCGGTCCTCTGGTCCTACCAGACAACCGAGAAAAGCTCCACCGGGGAAACCCCCTTTTGCCTAACGTACGGGGTCGACGCTGTGATACCCGTGGAAATTGGCGAACCGAGTCCACGGTTACTTATCGCGGGAGTAGATGAAGTGGTAGAAAAAGACCTGGTGGAAGAGACCAGAGAGATGGCCCACTTGTCAGAAACGGCACTAAAACAAAGAATAGCCCTGCGCTACAACACTAAAGTCCTCAGGAGGGATTTTGAGGAAAGAGACCTCGTCCTGCGACGCAACGACGTCGGTTTACCGACCCCAGGGGAAGGAAAACTGGCGGCAAATTGGGAAGGTCCCTACAGAATCAAAGAAGTGCTCGGCAAAGGTGCCTACAAGCTGGAAAGACTCGACGGCAGAGAGATCCTGAGAACATGGAACGCAGGCAACCTAAGGAGGTTCTATTCGTAGCTCGGTCGCACCGACCAAGCGACCTGATAAGCGGGATAGAGGTTTACTTTAATCAAATGCTGGATAGAGGTTTACTTTAATCAAATGTTAATTCCCAATTATTTACTTTTATCAAATGCCTAATGTGCTCATGAACTTGTCTAGCTAACGACTAATTCTTACTTGTCTGAATATTCCAACGCGTACCCCGCGAAGATCGTACTCGTAAACGGCAACCCGGGACTGATCACCCCGGGAAGCCAACGGAACCATAGCCATATCGAACAGCCGCGATAATAAAGACCACAACGGTTTCAAAAATAAAACCACGACGACCCCAATAGGGTTACCAGCGCAAACGGCAAAACGGACACAAGCAATAAGTCCACCCCGGAAAGACGGTAACAAAAATAAAACACCAAGCAAGATAAACGATAATAACGATAAGTCGACCAAGCAACCAATCAAGCATAAAAGTTATAAAGTCACGACGAAATGTTCAACAAATCCGCACCAAATCAAAGTTACAAGAAATCACTTCCGAGGCATGTCAACAATCTTGCCGTCTTGGATCGTCTTGAAGACCCCGATAGCCGACGTGTCGAAGTCAGGAGCCACGATCTTCACCTGGGCCTTCAGAGCATCCTCGGTCATGAAGATCGCGTTCTTCCCTTACTCCTTGGTCGCTTTGTGCTTTTTCTTGAGCTCTTCGACGTCGGCTTTAGCGGCTTTAGCCGACGAGACGGCCTGGTCACGTTCCTTCTCCAAGGCCGCCACCCGACCCTGAGCAGCGTTCAGCTGGCCCTCTAGGGTCATCTCCCGTTCAGCTAAACGGGCCACCGTCTCGTCGGAAGCCTTCAATTTCTCCCCGGCAGATGTCGCTCTCTCCTCAGAAGCCTTGAGCTTCTCCCCCATCTCGGACAGCTGACTCTGGAGCAGCTCGACTTGAACCTTAAAGTTGTTGTTCGCCTTGCCTGAAGATTCGAGCTTCCGTCGGAGAGCCTGCATTTTCGACAACTCGAACTCAGCATTACGAGCTATCACGGCCCCCCGGAGCAGAGTCCGATACATCCATCTCGCCTGCCCAGCCAGGTCGGTCCCGAGAAAATGCTCCTCCGTCCCAGGGATCAGCTGGGAGTCAATGAAATTCGTAGCATCAAAATTTCTTTCCATGATGGTGAGAGTCCCTTCCGGGCTGGCAGATGCCTTCCGCTTCTTGGGGGTATGGATAAGTTCCACATCGTCATATTCTTGATGGGTAGGAGACGAGTGCCCAGCAGTGGCCGCCTCTTCGGGAATGGGGGAAGCCTGCACCTCGGCTGGATCTTTTTCAGACATTCCGGTGTCCTGGGGAGAGGGCACGACCTAATCCTCTTTCTCCCCGGAAGGGCCCCCCAGTTCCCCGGCATCCTTCTCGTCAGCCTTCTCATCATCGCTATCCTCCAAGAAGGTCTTGACCAAATTTTCAAGCCCAGTTATCGAAGCGGACATCTCCACTACAACAGGAAACCAAACACGTTAGTCGTGAAGTCGGGAAAAACATAATAAACAACAAGCAATGCAAAAACACAAGGCAGAATAGCTCACAAATATAATTCCTGGCGGACTCCCGTTCACCCATGAGGAGGTGGGGGTTCACAGGGTTCTTCCCAAAAATAGCATACAACACATCGGCTATCCTTTTATTTACAGAGGACATTCCCTTGTAGGTCACCTTGATGAAAGAGTTAGACCCCGCCCCGAAACTCCAATTAGTCGGGATGAGGCGTTCCCCCTCTAACGATAGCCAAAAGGGGTGGCGACCTTTAGCAGGGCGAACTTTGAAGAATTTGTCCTTGAACCAATGATAGGAGTCCTCGAACAGGCCAAATATTCTCCGGCCCTGGGCAGACCGGAAAGACAAAAACCCTTTCCTCGCCTTCCCTTGTTTGGAGGGGTTGGTAAGGTTGAAAAAGAAGAGGAAGACATCCACTGACGCCGGCAGCTCGAGATATTCACAAACCATCTCAAAACAGCGGATAAAAGCCTAGCTGTTCGGATGGAGTTGCGACCGCGATACGGATATCCGATTAAGGAGAGACATCTGAAAATCGAAGAACGGCAGGCGGACGCCGATCTGGGTGAACATGGCTTTATAAAACCAAATCCAGTCGGTGACCCGGGGAGAACGGAAATTAATCTCGTACAAACGCTCGTTGGGCGCAGGGACAAAGGTCTCATAATTGGTCTCTTCATCTGTCCCCCCGCAGAGATATCCGGCTTGCCGGAACTCCGTCAACTCCTCCAGATCCATCTGGTTTGGCGAGTCCTTTATGTCTGAGGTCACCCAGGCGTAGGGGTCATAGTTCGCCGCGGAGGTGGAAGTTCGGGAGACGACGCGAGGCATACCTACAGTGGGGGTACCACTCCATTAGTCTATGAGGTCGGGAGCCTGGAAAAACCCAAAAAACTAATCAAGCATGGCCAAAGCTACACCTATCCCGAGAGCCACCTAAAAATCTACCCTGGAATGGTACCCCTCCCCTAACACGTCTACCTAGCATCAAAAGGCAATATAGCCACTAATTCCAAGCAAGACAGCAAGAACAAACAAATACTAACAACAAACACACAATAACAGAGCAGAAAAAAAAGAAGTCCGAGGATTACCTGAATTTGTTCTGAAAGCTGGAAGGATGAGAGGAAGATGTTCGAGAAAACTGCAACAACACTCTGGAATTTCCAAGGGAAGAGGAGGGAGATAGTAAAGAAATGGAAGAAACAAGAACGTAAAAGGAGGAAAAAGTGGAAGGTAAACTATTTAAAACTGCCACCCAGGAAGCGCGAAAGACTGGGGGGCAAAATAGTATTTACACGCAGGGTTTTTGCAACCCATTATGAGCATTTAATGCTCAGCACAAGGAACGAAGCGAAAAACGGTTGCTTCAGCAACCAAGAGACACGCGCGCAGGGGACATGTCACTTCCACGAGCGGCCGACCTAACGAGTATGAACGAAGCGGAAGCAACACGCCACTGATAGCTCCCACGACTATCATTGGCGCGTGGGGGCACTGTTACGGCCTGGCCCAAACCCCCTACGATTCGGCCCGACCCGAGCGCCACTCGACCCGGACACGCACCCCGCAACCAACCCGGACACGCGTCCCGGACAGCTCACGCACGGCTGTGGGATAACGTCCCTGAGAAGGTGGGCCTGTCCTCATTGGGCCCACCTCTGACAGTATATAAGGGGAAGATTTACTCTTCCCCCGAGGTACGTCACATATCACATCACCCCTTTTCGCCTGTATATTACTGACAAGAGTGTCGGAGTGTCTTTGCAGGAGGCGCCCCCCTTCACACGAAGTACTCGGGACCTCGCACACATCAGCTCGGCAGTCCACGACCTGACGAGCCCCTACCACTTCCCGGAAGTCCAAACCCGAATCGTCCGGTAACCGACCTACCGAACAAAAGCATAATCAGATCCCAAAATGATGATAATCACAAAATAAATCTAAGAATGAGAAATTCAATAAATCTAAATCATAAAAGTTTCATTAAAAACTAGATATCCATTACAACACTAATCAAAATAAGGTGTAATTTATCCATTACACGTAATATCGGATAAAGTCTCTTATCAAAAAGTAAAGAGCATTCGAAGTTGTTATAAACGGTGCCGCAACAACTAGTTAACTCCTGTTGTCTTTACCAGTACAAAAAATTATCCTGTACACAAAACAAAGCCAAATCAAATTTCAAGAGAAAATAAAGAACATTCGAGAGTAGGAAAACAAAATAATCAATTAACAAATACTAATCCTAAAAGAAACAAAAAGAAGAAGATAAAAAAAAAAGCATTCCCTACATAGTTATCTCCATCAAGATACAAGAACTTAGAACCCAATTGCATGAAAGTAATTAAATTATCACAACAGAAAAATGAAAAAGAAAGTCTGCATGAAGACTTTAATTTTTCTTCTCTTCTTAATTGTACTTCAAATAATTAACACTAACACAACCAAATTCCATATAGCAGTCCTTGTTGTTTAATATGATTTCAATAAAATATAATAATCTGATGATGATAACTTTGTATTGAACTATATATTAATTATTCAATTTAATTCTAAAAGAATGCAACATTAACTTTTACCTATTTTGACACTCATAAATTACTAAGAATAACTTAGAGCAATTTCAGTTATACATAAAAACTGATTAAAAGAAAGGAACAGACAGCATTAGTGCTACACTGCTACAATTTCACAAAAGACCTAAATTAAAACTAATTAAACTAATAACAACAAAAATAGGAGTTTTCTTGGACATTTCAACTTTCAGATCAAAACCCATTTCTTAGAAAAAGCCTTGATGCCTACAATATATGTAACAAAACAAAACAAACAAAATTTGGATAAGAAAGAAACATTAAACAAATTGCATCAACATTCAATTTTTTCGTTAATTAATAGGTAATATTATGCATATATCAGACCCTGAAATCTTAATTGATGGATACCATTTAACTAAAAAGTAATGTGAGCAAGCATCATAATGCCTTACAACAACCCAATTAGGCTAAAAAAGGAAACATAATATTCAGCACTTACATCATAAACCAACTTGTTAGTAGATATTATTACATAAGCATAAGCATTCTAAGTAATACAAGCATTCGAACATATTCTTTCTAACTCTTACCTATTTGTACGGACTCAGATTTACAAAGTCAAAACCACAAATTCCAGATCTTTGAAGTCCCTTGACATGAGTCACCCTTTTACACAAAGAGACCAAACCCAAAAAGCTCATATCTTTGACTATAGGTAACACACAAAACAAAGAATCCAAATCTACCTAGTTCTCAAAAAAGTAAACTTTTTATATCAAAAACAGCAAATGCTTTCTGGGTATAGCAAATGTGAGTGTAAATCTGAACTTTCAGTGGTGGTGGATGAGAATTGAGAAGAAGATTAACAGTTTTAACAACAAATACACACATATGATAATAGAAACTTGAATAAGCAAAAATAGTTTTAACAGTTTTAATTCGATTAAAATAAAATAATGTTTTTACCAGCTATATTAAAAATTCAAGCTAAACTAATGCAGCTTTAATACATACAAACAACACCACTGCTTTAGCTTCTTGCCCATATGCTTCAACATCAAGCGACAGTACTTTTGTACTATCTGCTCTCACCGTCTTCAACTCTCCTACCATCACTAGCTACTACTTCTTATTAACTCATTCAACTCCTTAATGTAAATACTACCTACTAATCAAATAAAATTCTTCATCATCTTTATTATCTTTCTTAATTTTTGAAATCAAAGCTAGCTACCTTGTTCAACAGCAGAGACAATTTTTTATTTATATTTTTTTCCCAACACCTACTGATAATTTAAATTTAAGATCAAGGACTAGAAAAATGAAGTCTAAGTTGCTAGCTAAGTAGCTAGTAGAATTTTAGTTAACTATGCAGACACAAGCAATTGACTCAAAGCAAGAAAAGCCAGAGGAACTGCACCAATGCTTCTGACCAGGTACATGATTTCCATACCATCTTGTCCACTTATTTTCTTCTTACTCTGTTCTTTTTTTTATTTCTCTTTCCATAATCTCGTTTTCGTTTTTAATTAAACCCCCTACTTCGATGTCGCAGTCGCATACTTTAACGTAACAACTCCCTTCTCTTTTAGTTTCAGGGTAGCAGCGGTAACTCGCACGCAACCGGAACAGCAACAATATTAGCCTTCGCAGCACTGACCATGGTTGCAATAAAATAGAGGATCCAAATTGGATAGAAATTAAAAGCAATTACTTCTCTGGGGATTTCAAAACAAGGTATATACCATAATTGACTCAGAACAAGCATAGCAATGATAATAAAATGTGTAAATAGACCGTAATCAAGGAAAAGATTAATCCAGAATTAAAGAAGTAGCATCGGACTCACCGACAGCAACTCTAACAGATTCGTAATAGCATCAATGCCAGTATTCCAGATGATTGAGGTAGAGAAACAGGTGAAGCAAAGGGGCTAAACTAAATTAAAGATATATGTTACCATGAGTAAAACAGGAACGTTGATGAGAGAATTTTTGTGTGGTATAGAATTCACAAATAAAATCTCGTCGAAGTATAGTTTCTAAACCAACAATAATCCTTTCATGCAAAAAAATTTGTTTGTCACAAGTAACAAACCCCTATAAAAATAATTGAAGTATTCAAACATCGGGTCGTTCTCCCTAGGAATTGCAATAAAGTATTCTTGTTATTGGTTATGAAGTATCTTTGGGGTTTTTGAGATAAGAAACAGGAAATATAAATGGCAAAGGAAATAAACTAACAACTAACAAAGCTCTTGACAAGGTATGAGAACTAGAAGTCCTATCCTAGCTATCCTCATCAATTGTGACCAAAATTTTCCATTGCTCCCACTTAGTTAACCTCTAACCATGGAGGAAAGTCAAGTGGATGGATTAACTTGAGTCCACAAGTCCTAGCCCAATCCTAGAGGAAAGACTAGCTTTAGTGGCATTCAAGTCAATTAGCAACTTCTAATTATCAATCAACAAAGGAGTTAGATAACTCAAGAGTCACTAATTACTCTACCAAAGCTAAGAGGAGAAAAATCTATTCTACAATCCAACCAAGTATTTTATCAAACACTTGGAATGCATAAAAGAAAAGTAAATCTATACTACTCAATTGCAAGGAATTAAACAACAACAAATGAATCATAAATTTCATTAAAAGAGAAATAGAGGAAACAAAAATGCATCAACATAAAAGTAAAGAATTACAAGAATTAAATGCTAAACTAGAAAGAGGAAAGGTAGAAGAAGAAGAATTACAAAAGGAAAAGTAAATCAAAGCATGATATTAACCGAGATCTAAGAAATCCAAATCTAGATCTAACCTAATCCTAATTCTAGAGAGAAGTGAGAGCTTCTCTTTCTAGAAACTAACTTTCCCTCTAAAACTAAACTAAACTAAACTAATGTGTGGAAAAGTTGTAATTTTCCTTCAGTCCTTGGGTTATATAGCATCAGAGATGAGTTGGATTTGGGCTTGGGAAGCCCAGAAATCGCCCCCAGCGGATTCACTTTAAGTGGGTCACGTGCGAATACCGACGCGTGCGTGTGGGTCACGCGTACGCGTCGCTTGACAAATTGCCATCCACGCGTACGTGTCATGTACGCGTACGTATCGCCATGCGACCTCATCGTTTCACGCGTGCGCGTCTGCTGCGCGTGCACGTGGAGTGAATTTTTCCCAATCCTTGATTTTCCATGATTTGTCCACTTTGCATGCTTTTCTCTCCATCCCTTTGATCCATCCCTAGTCTTATCAACCTGAAATCACTCAACAAGCATATCAAGGCATCTAGTGGAATCAAAGGTGAATTAAAATCAACCAATTAAGGGCCTAAAAAGCATGTTTTCACACTTAAGCACAAATTAGGAGACAATCATAAAACCATGCTATTTCATTGAATAAATGTGGGTAAAAGGTCATAAAATGCTCTAAATTCAACACAAGATAAACCCTAAAAATGGGATTTATCAAACGTAGCAGAGAAACAAAATTTAAAACAGAACAAGGGTGAAAGGGGTTACAGTTTTAAAAATGAAAGAATTGGAACCAGAACGGCGATGGCGATGGGTTTGGTAGCAACAGCAGACACAGAGAGGCACGAAGGCGATGGTAGTGGCTCCGGCAGCTTGCCCTACAGCAACGGTGTTACCATCCTTCCCATCAGTCTCTCTGTTCTTCAGCGTTCTTCCTCTTCTCTAGATCGCTCTCTTCTTGCTCGTGACAAGGCGATCTCGATGCCGGCACGCTCTTCTCCTTCTCCTTCCCTTCTTCTTCCCCGATTCTCCCTTCTTCTCTCTTTTCCCTTCCTTTCTTTTCCCCTTCTGTTTCCCCCTCGAGCTCCCCTGTTTCCTTTCTTTCCCTTTCTGAACGTAGGTTTAGGGATTTAGGGTAATAGATTTAAGGATTTTGTGAAATTAGGGTTTTATTTGGTAATTCTAGAGTTAGGGTAAAATATATATGAGTAATATAACAATTTTTACAAAATATTTGAGATAGAATAACAATTTAAGATTCAAATATAATACTATAAAGATTACTTTCAAAACGCATAAAATTTTATCTATCAATCTATTAATGAGCTCAAATAATTATTTCTAATTTAAAAATTTAAAATTATAAAAAATGTATAAAAATATTAATTAATTTAAATTCAAATGATTAAAATTGTGACTATAAATCCTTTTAGATTAACTCTCAAAACCGTTATTATAGGCCATTTTAGATCACCCCTCAAAACCATGACCATAGACCCTTTTAGGTCACCCTTTCAAAAATCCGTGACCATAAATCCTTTTAGGTCACTCCCCAAAACCATGACCATAGACACCTTTAGGTCACCCTCCAAAACCGTGACTATAAACCTTTTTAGGTCACCCCCCAAAATCGTGACCATAGACCCCCTTTAGGTCACCCCCAAAACCGTGACCATAGACCCTTTTAGGTCACCCTTTTGAAAAGCCGTGACCATAGACCCTTTTTTGTCACAATAATAGATCACCCCCAAAACTGTGACCATAGACCCCTTTAGGTCACCCCCAAAACCGTGACCATAGACCATTTTAGGTCACCCTTCCAAAAAACCGTGACCATAGACCCTTTTTGGTCACAGTAAAAAACCGTAACCATAGACACCTTTAGGTCACCCCCAAAACCGTAATCATAGACCCTTTTAGGTCACCCTTTTTTGAAAAATCGTGACCATAGACCCTTTTAGGTCACCCCCAAAACTGTTACCATAGACCCTTTTAGGCCACCCCGCAAAACCGTGACCATGGACCCCTTTAGATCACCCTCCAAAACCGTGACTATAAACCCTTTTAGGTTACCCTTTTTTGAAAAACCGTGACCATAGACCCCTTTAGGTCACCCCTCAAAACCGTGACCATAGACCCTTTTAGGCCACCATTTTTTAAAAAACCGTGACCATAGATACTCTATGGTCACCCTTTTCAAAAAAACTGTGACCATAACTTTTTTTTGTCACGCTAAAAAACCGTGACTATAGAGGGTCTATGATCACAGTTTTTTACCGTGACCAAAAAAACCGTGACCATAGACCCAAAATATTGTAGTGCTAAAATGCATAATAGTAGTAGATAGAGCATTTCAGTGCCCAAAGTTCCTCTCCTTTGTTCAAAAGGAGGATTATTGCAATGTCTTCCATGTCTTGCAAATTTTTCTGCAAACAATAGTGTTCGGGATAGAATTTCTCCAAGCTCAACGTTTCTACTGTAAAAAATCATCAATTTCTAGCTAGCCATACTAGTAGGTATGCCATTTGTGACATTTTCTCTTTGAAATCTGTTTTTCTTTTGAGATTGTCTATTAACTACTTCCATCATTGCCATTCCTCTAGATACGACTTTTTGGGTATTATACTTGCTATCAGAGATTTGTTCCACACCTCTTGGATTTATAGACACATCATTAGAGTATGCAAAAAAGTTTCGGCCATTGACAAACACTTGGGACAAAGTTTGCTAATCTGAGAGAATCATTGATGTAGCTTTGCCCTCACCGCCAAACCTTTATGTATGAATTTCCAAACAAATGATCTTATTTAAGGTTAGAATTTCAACTTTTATGTAGATTAGTTGAATCTTTCCCGAATTTTATGAGAATCAAGAGAGCCATTTGTGGATTGTGATATTGACAGATAATGAATACAATAATCACTTTAAATGTTTTTTTAGATATAAAATCATGAAGTCTTAAATGAAGTTGTACATTTAATTAAATAGTGAATTTATTTTCTTTTTTTTTTTTTTTCAATTTTCTGTGTTATTTTTTCAATTTTTCTGTGTCAGTTTATGTTTGTATTTTTATATAAAATTTATTTTAATAACATGATTTAATTTTTGCATAGTGATTAGTTATTTAATGTTGATTATGCTGGCTTTCACAATGTTAAAAATAGTATAGAGTGGCCTAGTGAAGGGTTTATGTAGTTATTGACAAACTTTTTAGGCGTAGTCATATCTTCTTGTAGTAATCAACGATCACGCTTATTAAGTGTAGCCATATCTTCTTCTATTGGCACGCTTAAAAAGCATAACCATATCTTTTTTATTGGCACGCTTCTAAAAGCGTGGCTGTATGTCCACTTTTTGGTACGCTCTTAAAGCGTGGCTATAGAGTTATACATACGGCCACGGTTTTAAGTGTTGTAATAGATGAAAGCATGGCAAAAAATAAAGTGTGCAATAGATCGATAAAAGTGTGGCGATAGAAGTACCGGCACGTTTGCAGATGTAACCCTTTCAAAAGCATACCGATAAAAAAAAAGCGTGGCAAAAAACTATCCCGTACTTTTTCGCATTTTTCGGCACACTTTAAAAGCGTGGCAAAAAACTAATTTTCTTATAATGAGTTTTATTTTGACGAGATTACTTTATTATGTTTTTAGCGTCATAATTTTTTGGATTATACTGTAGTTTTTTATTTTAGTGACATATAATTTTCATTAGTTTTTATTTAATTTTAATCACGTTATAATTATGATAATTACAGTTAAAAATATTAAATAAAAATTAATTTTTTATTTAAAAAAATTAAAAAATATTACCGTAAGATAATTCTGACATCTTTTTATTTTTTTAAATTAAATTTTATTAGATAATATTCTCGTATGATTTTCTTTGATAGTAATGACATACCAAAATGCCATTTTACAATGCTTACCATCAGAATTTTTTTGACTTTATCGATAATAATATTATTGTTAAATATTTTTCGAGAATCTAATGGTAATTCTGATAATTTTAAAAGTTTTTTTTGTAGTGATTTTTTATTTTTAATAATAACCTCTTGATTTGTTGACGCTGAGACATCGTTTGAGTTATTAATTTTGGCGAAGTTAATAATCTCATTATGATAAAAAAATATCCAAAAATTCATTTTGGTTGGTTAAACTAAGGATGCACCTCTTATTCTCAAAGAATCTAAAAGAAAATAAGCACACAACTTATTTCAATATATAATTCAATCAATTTAACTTATAAATAAAAAAGATATATACACATATTTATACTAGTAAGAAAGAAAAAATTTTCATGACTTGTACGATGTACAACTAACTCATAATACAATATAATAATATATACTAAATTAGACTACTTTAATTAACGACACAAACATAAAAATACATGTTCTTACATGACTTGTGTTTCTAATAACTACGATGAAGTTTGTTCTAGCTACTACTAGTCTATGTGCTACTATAGCCGACAAGAGTATACCAATTAACCAAAATACAAGTTGATTATGCATTTATGCTCTTGTTGGACACAAAGTCTTCTTAACCTTGGCATTATGTTGTATTGTGGGACCTACGTCAAGTGAAGTCAATAATAGAAAATGACATTATTATGCGTTGTAAAATAATTCAGGTGTGTTATTTGTATATCCAGTGCTGTTTAAATTCCTATATGGCTAAATTTGATGAGAACCTAAATAGTGTTTTTGTATTTGTATTGAAAAGATTGGAGACATTATATTAACAATCTCAGCAGTCAGCACATCATCTATTATCGGATGAAATATGAATTATCACCCCCAATTTCTTGTAAGTTATGATTTATGAGTTAAATAATCTTTACTAAAATTGTTCTACCTCCTCGATATTAAAATAAGACGAGAGAAATGTGGAATCAACAAGTGGTTCTTATAACAAACAGGAATTTTTTGAAAAAATATATAATTTTTTAAAAAGAAAAACATAATGTTTTTACAAAAAACACAAAAATTTTATATAAATAAGATAATATGAAGAAGAGAAAGAGAAGAAAAAATGTACTGTGAGATAAAATAAAGGGATAGAAAAAGAAAGATGAAAAAAAATGAAACAGAAAAAAAAAAGGCAAAACAGTAGGAAAGAAAAAAAAATGAAAAGCGAAAAGATGAAAAAAAGAAAAAAAAAAAGAATAGTAGAAAAAAGAAAAAAAAGGAAAGAAAAGAAGCTAAATACAGCAGAAGCGAAATAATTGATACAAAATCACAAATTCACTGAACATTTTTCTACTTTAGCACTATAAATTCGAACAAATATTGAAATTTGAACATAAAGTCATAAGGGAAAAGCTCAGTATACAAGCGATTAGGGCTTGTAACTATTACAAGTTTATTAACACCTAATCCACTAAAATGCGTTGCAACTCCTACGTCACTTACACGCGCTATACAAAGATCCCGCGTTTGTATAACTACTAAATTTAAAAGATTTGTTTCCTTCTTTGTTTTCCTTCTTTCCAAATTTCATCGTTCTTCTTCTCGCGCGTCTTCCCCTGGTTTTTCGATCGTTCTTTTCTTCTCCTTTCTCATTGGTTTGTTCTTCGTCATTGACGTTAGTTCTTCTCTCTGTAACTCTAGCTTCGTTTTCTTTTCGATTTTCTGGTTTCTGAAATCAAAGTTTGAACTCGTTTTGAAGATAATAGATGATTCAACCTCAGATTGTCAGCTGAATCTGGGCGAAGTGGAGCACAAATAGGAAGGAAAACGAGATTAAGAATCAATTGATTACATGTAGCAAAGAGGAAAAATGAAACCCTCATAGCAAAGACTCATTTGATAGGAATTGGAATGATTTTCTGCTAAATTTTGGTCTTTTGGACAACAAGTGGCTTTCAGGTAGTGTTGGGTTAAAATTTGCAGCAGAGGTGTAAATTTAATTTTTTATCGGGTGTATTTATAGTCTGTGTTTGGGTGTATTATGCAGATCTCTATGCAGACCGTCATATATGGGTTCCAATCTATCTGGATCACCACTTCATATTATAGTACTTATAAATCAGACATTTTGAATACACCAGAGAGAGTTTAATTAATTTTGGTCTTGTGGACAACAAGTGGCTTTCAGGTAGTGTTGGGTTAAAATCTGCAGTAGAGGTGTAAATTTAATTTTTTATCGGGTGTATTTATAGTCGGTGTTTGGGTGTATTATGCAGATCTCTATGCAGACCGTCATATATGGGTTCCAATCTATCTGGATCACCACTTTATATTATAGTACCTGTAAATCAGACATTTTGAATACACCAGAGAGAGTTTAATTATGGAAAAAAAATTTACTTATAATTGGATCAAATATATTTACACCATGTGTTCAATTTCTTACAAGAGTATATAACAGTTACATTAATCAGTGACAATATCATTAGAATCTATCTGACAAAATGGACTCAATAACAATGAGGATGGCCTGGACAGTCTTATTGCATCACTTCTCCTCGCTCATATTTCTGAATTTCTCACTCAACAGATGGGTTGCACACTTTAGGTCCTTGATTTGCTGTAAACAAAGCAAAATTAGAGTTAGATATATTTCTATTATGAAAAACTGATTTGATCGAAGACATATATTTGTTCTTACATTTTTTTCAGCTTGGTTTCTGCCTGCCATTTTTTCTAAAATGAAAAATAGCCCCATAGATATCAGTAAGATACACCCATAGATATGAGTCAGATACACCCATAGATATCAGTCAGATATCACTCAAATACACCCAAATGATTACAGAAATACACTCAAAGGATTACAGAAAATACACCCAAACGGTTACAAGAATTCACCCAAACGATTATAGGAATACACCCAAAGGATTTAAGAAAATACACCCAAAATTCGTTGAAGTACATCTTATGCATAATTCAGAACTCTTTCTCTTTCTCCTCCTCATCTTCTGCTACTTCTTCTTCTTCAAAAACGATTTTACCATGAAAAATCGAAAAAAAAGAGAAAACAGAGAGAAAAGACGTAAATGAAGAAGAAGAAAAAGAGGAAAACGAGGAAGAAGAACGTGCAGAAACGAAAGAAAAGGAGAAGAAGAAGAGTAAGAGGAAGAAGAACGTGCAACAAGAAGAAGAAAAAGAATTTTAGAAACCATGAAAATCGAAAAAAAAAAACGAAGAAGAAGAAGAAGAAGAAGAAGAAGAAGAGGAAGAGGAAGAGGAAGAGGAAGAAGGCGAAGACGAAGAAGAAGAAGAAGAGAAGAAGAAGAAGAAGAAGACGAAGAGGAACCGTTTGAGTGGGGCGCGTGTAGTTACGCTCCATTCAAAATGAGTTAATGCGCGTGTTAATAAAGTTTGGGCTGATAACTTGTAAAACTTGTACGGCCTTTTTACTTGTATGTGTATCAGGTCCCAAGTCATAAATACACTTTTAAGTTAGGCATGAAGAATTGCTGGAAAAAAGGCTGGGCTTGCTTGACCCAAGTTGGGAGAAAATGTACGTAAAATATGTGATGTGCGAGCAGTGCACTGACGCGTTTCAATCATCACATTTTTGGATTGTTTATTCGAAAACGAACAACTGCACTCTGCAAGTACATCAGATACGAGAAAGTAGGAACCCACAAAAACCAATGGCCATCAAAGGCATCAATTAGGATTTTCCTGAGTAATTTCATTCACAAGTCAGTAAGTCACGACTCGTAGACTTAACTTAAGTAACTTAACCTACTAACGGTACCATT
>NC_029790.2:89383911-89387953 GCF_000816755.2 Arachis ipaensis
CATTGATTTTTTTTTTTTTTTTACATAAAAAAAAGAGTAATTTGTCCAAATAAATAAAGTAGATGAAATTTTTACTCAAATACACAAAACAGAAACATGTTACGTGTATGTGCAATTTTTCATTTCTATGTAATCCGTGGAAAGCAACCATGGTTTCTAATTTCTACATAAACCGTGGCTGCCTAGGACAGATTATGATTGTTTTTTGTTGTGTGTAAACCGTGGCAAGTAGCCACGGATTACGAAGAGAAGAAGGAAGCCATAAACCGTGGCAGGTTCCCACGGTTTATGAAGATGGCTAGATAGTAATAAAACGTTGTGGAAGAAAGAGGGAGAGGGACTGATATACTGATCAGTAGTCAGTACTATCCATTAGAAGAGTTTCAGAATTTGAGTGGAAAAAAAGAAAAAAAAAGATTAATTTTTTTTATATCTTATTCGATAAAAACGTATCTAATATTTCTTATTTTTTTATTAATGAGTATATCAGCCCCTCTCCCTCTCCCTCTCCCTCCCACAACGTTTTATCACTATCTAGCCATCTTCATAAACCGTGGGAGCCTGCCACGGTTTATGGCTTCCTTCTTCCCTTTGTAATCCGTGGCTACTTGCCACGGTTTACACACAACACAAAACAATTATAATCCGTCCTAGGCAGCCACGGTTTATGTAGAAATTAGAAACCGTGGTTGCTTCCCACGGATTACATAGAAATGGAAAATTGTACATGCACGTAACATGTTTCTGTTTTGTGTATTTGAGTAAAGATTTCATCTACTTTATTTATTTGGATAAATTGTCCTAAAAAAAATTTAAAAATATTAAAATTATTAAATGATATTTATAAATCTTAAAAAAAACATTAGATCCATATCTAAAGTAGAAAACAAATATTCTTTGCTTTGAATTATATGTTGGACAGAATACATATTACAAAAAATCATAACGACTAGGATTAGAAAATTTGGAATCTTTTTCGTTTTTAAATATACATAAAATATGTTGCAATCTAGTGAAATATTTCTCTTTTTCAAATAAATTTAAACACATATTGAATTTAAAAATATTTTCAGGAAAATATTTTTTTAATATATCTTTTTTTTATATCTATATTTAAAATTTAAAACATCCATAAGAAAACAACTAATAAACCAAAAAAAGAGAAAAACTAACTACAACAACACTATCATTGCCATCACAATCATACATTATAAGTTGGCTGCGACTCTGGTGGCCGCGATAATGGTGCCTAGCGGTGACTATCGGTTGACTAACCAATAAAATGGTGACAGATAGAGTATGCATTGGTGTCCTTAACTTGTATTAAGTGTCTAAATATAATAACTGTTTTTTATTTACTGCAAAGATATTTTTGTAAATAAGTGATGTCCCAAAAGATAAGAATGTCAATTTGTGAAATGGCTTTGGGAAAGAAATGGTATGGTCGGGGTCCACCGAAAATTGACGAGATGCACAACGGACATCGTTGGACAAAATCAGCTCGAAGTGGGAGAAGGCCACGCTGGTTATGTGTTGAATGTTGTGGCCTTATTCACTATAGCCATGGCTAAAGGTGGAAGTTGATTTTAAACTCAGCAATGTGTTAATGGTTGAAGAAGTGGAAGAATGTGGCACTGGTCCGTCTGCAAAAGGCGTTTGATAGTTTCCTGTACTATAGGATCAGCGTCATTGAGTTTTTCCAGGCTGTTTGAGTATCCGAAGTAGAAGAGAGTAACTGCTGAAAGTGACCGTGGTTGGTGCTCTGAGTTGTTTCCAGGTTGAAGAAGAGTGCTTCCTTTTCTTTGTTATTCCACATGGGTTAAGTTTTTTTTTTTTGTCAAAATAGGTTTGGATTTTGGCTTGCAATTTGTCATTGATGAGTTATTTGTCTAAACAGTTCAGAAGAAGGTTGCCTACGCCGAACACGATCGGACACGAAAGGAGCTGTTTAAGGGGATATTGACGGAGAAAAAATTGTCGGTAAAAATTTTTCACAAAAATGTCACATTGCAAGTATAGTTCTAAACCAACAAATTATCCTCGGTCAATGTTTAAATTGTTTGTCACTCAAGTAAACTCAATAAAATTAACCGAAATATTTAAACATTGGGTCGTCTCTCAAGGAATTGCAGGGAAGTATGTTTATTATCGGTTATGAGATTATATCTTTTTGGGTTTTGAGTTTAATAAGCAAGGAATGCAAATAATAATAAAATAACTAACAACTAAGAAAAGTCCTAGCAAGGGTTGAGAATCAGAATTTCTATCCTCATTATCATTGTCACTTGTGATGGTAATTGCAAATTACTCTCACTTAGTTAACCTCTAGCAATTGAAGGAAAGTCAAGTGAGAAAATCAACTTGAGTTCACAAGTCCTAATCAAAGACTAGAGTTAGTGAAGCTCAAGCCAACTAGCAACTTTCAATCACCAACCAACAAGAGACTTTAACAATTCAAGAGTCTTCAAATTACTCAATCCAAGCTAAGAATACAAAAATCTAATTTAAAATCCAACCAAACATTTTATCAAATACTTGGAAGGCACAAAATAGAAACATAGAAAACTAACAAGACATAGCAAAATCTAAGACTAACAATTGTAAGGGAAAACAATAACAACAAATTAAAGAAAGCAATCATAAATATGGAAACATAAATTGCATTAATATGGATTAAAGAAAACAAGAAGAATTCATAAAATAAATTGACAACATAAAGAAATCAACGAGAGAAATAGATAAACTAAAGTACTAGAACAAATAAAAGTAGAAGAGAAACTAAATTAAAGTAAGGTAGAAATCTGAATTTGAGAAGGAACAAGACTAAAAACCCTAAAACCTAGAGAAAGGAGAGAGCCACTCTCTCTAGAAACTTACATCTAAACCTAAAAATTGTGAATGAATGAAAAGTGAATGATCCCCCCTTCCTACTCCACTCTGTAGCCTCTAATCTGTATTTTCGGGCCTGAAACTAGGTCAAAAGCAGCCCAAAAATCGCCCCTACCGAATTCTATTTAATGCAGCACGTGACGCTCGTCACGCATACGCGTCAGCCACGTGTACGCGTCGCTGGACTTTTCACTGGCCATGCGTAGGCGTCAACCACGCGTACACGTTGTATGTCTGTTGCACTGGTCACGCGTACGCGTCGCCCATGCGTGCGCGTCACTACCAGATTCTGAAATCCTTAATTTCTTGTATTCCTTTCACTTTTGCATGCTTCCTTTCCATCCTCTAAGCCATTCCTGCCCTATAAACCCTGAAAACACTTAACAAACATATCACGACATCGAATTGTAATAAGAGAAGATTAAAATTAGAGAATTTAAGGCTAAAGAAGCATGTTTTCAATCATGGCACAAAATTAGGAAGGAAAATGTAAAACATGCGAATTATATGAATAAGTGTGAGAATAATGGATAAAATCCACTAAATTCAATACAAAATAAACCATAAAATAGTGGTTTATCAGATATCTTTGTATTACTTACTTTTTATTGATGATATTTTTTTATTTTCAATTTTTTCATTTTCTTCTTTCATCTAGTTTTTTATTTATTTTTTCATCAAAACTTCTTGTGTTAATTTAAAAGGTTATGCTACGTGTACATTAAAATCAGTTACTAAAATTAGCTACTAATATAAAATATATGTTGAAATATAAATACACATTAAAAATAAATTAAATCACACATGTATTTATACATAAATACATTGATAGCTGATTTTAGTGGTTGATATTAATTTACAAATAACATTTTTGTAATTTAAATTTTACAAATAATTCCTTTTATTTTTGTATAAGTTTAATTGATTGTTTAGACTAAATACGCACACTCAAAGTTATCATTCTTAATTAGCAGAGTTACCATGCCTCAATATTAGCCACATGCGGTCAAATTTGTTAGTCAATTCACTACGTATTGCATCATTACATATCAACTTGGAATAATCACACAACTAGGCACCATAGATGACACCTTATAAATTTTATAATTTTTATCTATATATAGTAGAACAGTTGTTATTCTTTAAAATAATT
>NC_029790.2:89388010-89443609 GCF_000816755.2 Arachis ipaensis
TCTCTCTTATAAATATATTTTACCTCAAATAATTTTAATAATGAAATTACTATTTTAGAGTAAAAAGACTTTATAGTCTACACATCATGTCTTAAAATGTAAAGACTTAAACTTGGCGTGAATCAAGGTAATCTAATAATGTTGTTCCTAATTTCTCCATCCCAAAAAACAAAAGGAAGAAATGCTATGCGGTGGCTAGTTTTATTTTTTAATTTAATTCAAATAATTGTGATTTGTATTATATCGATTTGAGTCTATTTCTTAATCAATCCGATTCAAACTATTATGATTTTGATTAGATTGATTCATATCTCAATCAAATTTTGAATTTTATAATTTAAAAAGTTTAATTATTAATTTTTTCAAAAATAGAATTACATTTAATCCAAATTTTAATTTTTAAAAATTTTGTAATTTTAAATTGTAAATTTTTTCCAAAATTGAATAAATATCTAATTCAAATCATAATATTTGAATTGAATTGGATTAAAATATAAGTTCAAATCAATTTTAAATCGTTTCAGTCAAATTTGATGGGATTGAAAATAAAACCAAACCTACACATCCGAATACTTACAAATTGTATTGACTTTACCATCTAAATCACAAATCAAACTGCAAACAACCGTGTTTATACTTATTTGCATACTTATTTCGTTTGTGATAATATGAAACATAACAAAGTGTAAAAATATAAATAATTTAGAAATTAAGTGTAAATACAGAATCTAATTTATTTATTTATTAAAAATTTCCCAAAACCTTGGTCCTGTAATGACTTTTTCATGACTCAAGTCACACCATGCAGTGTCATGGAACCATCGCCGTGCCCCTTAGAAGATATTGCGGAAAATTAAGTGTAAATGCAGAATCTAATTTATTGTAATTGTTACCCTTCTTACTTAGGAGATTAATTATCTAATTTCATTGGTGATAATAAATGAATTTTCTTGATATTTCTATCCTACCTTGGTTTACAATCTTACAAACTTCTCAACTAGGGTGTCAGGTTCTATCCACATTGAACTAAACGGGTGTAAGAACCGCCACTGAATTCATGGATATATGAACAACGTCATACAATCCAAATGGCAAATTCGTGTTCTCCATCAATGAAGGTTATCACACATATCTTGGTATAACTTTGACAATAAGGTAAATTACATGTAAAGCTTTACACATGGTTGATTATACATTCCTTTTATCATGGTTGTCATAATTTTCACAATGGATTTTCCATTTTTACTTCCAACCAACCCTAATGACTAGAGGATGTCAGGAATTGGAGGAAGTCGCTTTCACCAATCATCGTCGAGGCTCGCTTGGTGGAAACACATAACAGTACATATAAAAATGAAGAAAGAGACAAGCTCAATGAGCATTGCTCCTGTCTCAATCATATGAGCATGCCTGAGGATTACAGGAATGGCTATACTCCCAACTGCCGATGCACCAGTTAAAAATTTAGCAGCATCTATCCAACTGCAATGTAATATCAGACATTATATGTCATACTTTGGAAACAAACTCAGATATGATATATCATATAAATGAGTAAACAGACATCCGTTGCAAAAGGCAGTGAAAATATAAATCAGAATAGCAAGTGCAAAAAGATATCTGACAATGTTCTATATAAAATCACAGCTTTTTCTGAATGATTAAAGCTGACTGAGATACTAACCCCCCACCATCTCGGCTGATCAGAAAATGAGTGTTTCCACCACCAAAGAATAAGCAAGGCATAGGTACCAGCACATACATAAGAGCTGCAGATACAATGCTCTGGTCATTAACTTCTATTTTTTATTCCAGCTAATAAACAAGAAGTCCTGCTTATAGCTCTCTGACTCACCTGATAACATAGGCCACCAATTGCTGTATATTGCACACGCCTGCCACAGGAAATAGAGAAAATTGTTGAAATTTTAACAGTTGCGGTTCATACAACATGTAACATATAAAAATAAAACATTAAAAACACATGCTATGTGAATACATAATGATCATTTTTTCTGTTCAACCAGATTTATAGGCCATTCCAACATAAAAATCCCACTCAATCCACTCCAAATAGATTTGGTGTCTCCAAGTTTGCGTACACATTAGTAGCTTAGTGCTCAAATTCATTACAATATTCCATCAATGCCATTTGGATGGATCAAAGTTATCAGATATAAATTTTGCTGAAATAAAATGTTCTCCTTTTCTAGCAAATTTGTTTAAAATAAAAACCAATAAAGCACAAATAACCCACCAGCAACACGGCATATGAAATTTAAAAATTTAAAAATACCAAGGTTCAATTGTCACTTGGAAGAGTCAATAACAGAGTGCTAGTTCTTGTAAAAATTGGTTTGATTAGATATGTATTCTCTAAATCCCCTTCATCCTTTATTTATGAAGCATTATTAGAATTTACAACCCTTCTAATTCTATCTCCTGGCTAATCAAACATCTGAACAATTGAAAGATTCTTTCCTCAACTTCCCACCGACCCAACCTATACTTTTGTGAATCAATTCTGTCTTTCCCATGTAAAAGACCTAACCATCTTTGATGTCAAGTGCTTTTAAAAATCAATATGAATATAACCAAACTTGACTCAGAATGAGACAATGATTCAAAAACTCAAAAGTAATAGAACTATGAAACTTTCTGCAAGCATGATGTCTATCCTGCAGAACAAAAACCTTCTAGGCTCACCTGAAATACTTTTCAGGAAGACAGCATCACTTTTTACAGTTTTATTTATGAAGTTTTCACCGAATATTCCAACAAGCATTACTGTTAGTGTGGTGGAATAAGTAGAAGGATACTTTTCTTAAAGATAGAAATATGTCCTGATCAAATATTTAGAATAATCCAACAACAAATAGAATACTCTTCAAAGCATAGTTGTTGACATCGAACCTAAACCGAGAAAATATATTTCTGAAAGTAAACAAAATGCCAGCAGTGAGCCACTACTAAGTTCACTATGAGCATTTAGTATAAGCACAAAAGATAGTCTCACTGTGGAAAGCATACCAGAATCTGTAGCAGAATGCTAGCTGAAAACATAAAAGCCAGCCCAGCAAGGCTGCACATGCAGAAAAAGAAATTAAAGTTAATTGGAGCATTTTGCAAGGTATCATAAACAGAGATCATGGAATTTAGCTTTGAACTTACACTGGAAAGAGAAGGAACAGTCCAAGAACACCAATTTTGTAAGATCAGATAAAATGAAAAAAAAGTCAGTAACATAATTATAGAAAGTTTTCATAGAGGCAAAAAAAGCAAGCACAGAAGATAAGATTATGAAAACTTAGTAGAAACAACTACAGCATGATTTCAGCCAAAGCAATATCATCTCCAAGGTTACAACTTGAAGGATAATTGACAAATAGACAATAATATAAGATGAGTCAGCTGGCACTACATTAAACTCTGCCTACATTATGCATTTGAAAGCCATTATAAAACTTCCTTGTGTGTTCATGCAAATGGATCAAGGACTAAATTTAACCAAGAGTTCAAGAAAATTTAAGATATATACCTCTAAATTATAAAACTCATTCTACATACCCCACTTCTCAAGCAATCACATTATTTTCAATAGGTAACAACATTTTAGATAAAATTGTAAATTAGCAGTATGTTCCTTCCCAAAATGCCATTCCATTATTGGAGACAAGTACGATCCTACTAGTGCTTCATTAGCATCTAATAATTTGATTAATTTCTCCCCTGCAACCTTCCTTTATATTCTCAATTCTTACTTTCAAGCTCAAGATCTAATCAATATTACAAATTATGTGCCATATCCGTGGTTTTCCACTGTATCAATGAAGTGCATTTGACAATTAACATAAGTAACATAAATTTCCCAAATTTGGTCATAGCCTGCACTAATTGAAATTGAAGTTGAAGCTAATGGATATTCCCCCTTTCTCAAAAAGCAAACCTTTCGCCAAAGTTCTCTGTTCCTCGATCAATTTCATTAACCTAACAGAAAGATCACTCTTCTCTCACACTCTAAGTCTGTGTCATACCCCACAATTTTGCGAAAGAACGATGATCTCATACAGGAAATTATATTTCAAAACCCTAAACCGAGATTTAGCTTAATCCAGTAGTTGTAGAGAAACCGTATGCAACGATCGAAAGCGAAATTCGTGAGGGCAGTGAAAGTAAACGTGACCTAATAAAGAGGATCAAAGAGTTTAGAGTAGAAGCTAAAAAATTTGAGAAGACGTACCGTGTACCGTCATCGTCATGCTTCAGATTGGAGCTACCTTTTAACAATTTGTTGTACTCAACTTAACGCCGAAGATGGTTGCAAAGCTGAGTCCTTTGATCCCCCAATTTTAGCCCAGCTTTTCTAAGATAAAATTGGTAAAATTGGGATTATGAAACGTACCATTTATAAACAAAAATGGAGAACTAATTTTTTTCGGCTAGGTTTCTTTTTTTTTTTATTTTTTTTTTATGGTTGAACTTGAACGTGAGATAGGTGATATACTGATATATATTAGAGTAGAGATTCAATTTGATCTTTATCTATTTTTATGAAAGATAAAGTATCTTTTGTTTAAAAAAATTAAACACTTTGATTTTCAACTTTTTATTTTAAGATAATACAATTTTTAATTAAAAAATTGTTAAATAATAACGAAAATTAGTTTTGTGTGAGTTTTATTTATAATTTGTAGAATTTTAAACTGTAACAACCTAGTTTTTGGGTACACGAGATCTTTTTTAAAGAAACAAAATTTTTCAAAAGATCAGTGAAAGAAACATCTCTGCTATATTATCAAGCACCTCAATCTACATCATCATCATGTTATCACTAAGTAAGAACCTCTTTTGAGATAAGCTTGACGACACAGTCGCGAAGAACCTAGTTTTTGAGCCGTATCGGTTAGGAATTTTTTATTCTGGTTTCCGTAATTAGTCTCAGTTTGACTAGGCGGACTCGATTCATGAGAGAAGAGAAATAGTAATATAATATTAGTACTAGAGCTGCTTGAATAATATTATAATATTACCTGGTCTGTTTTAGTTAAAATTACGAGATCGGTTTAACCGGGTTCACAGTCTTCTGATGCAGTCTAATACCAGTACTCTCTTATGACTTTAGCAATAATAATGCCACATAATATGCCTTCTTTTCTCATATTAAACATGTTACTAGTGTCATTTATACTAGTAGCTCAGAAAAAAATTTTTAGAGGTGTTTTTACGTGTGTTTTGATACATCTAGTTTTAGTAATTATACACTTGAGATATTTTAATATTATTTTAATCCACCTCCAAGCCAACCAATCACAACTCTTCCTACACTTCCAAGACCTCCAAGGCTGTCTCATTTCCCCGGCCAAAAATTTGGAGGAGAGAAAAAGAGAGAAAAGTTCTTGGTTCCTGATATTCAAAGCTTGATTTCTTCTGAACTAAAACTCAAATCAAAATTCCAATCCGACCAAAATGATCCTCTCTTCTTTCTCTTCATAACCATGTAACTTATCAAGGCTGAAAATCAGGTGAGATGGCTGTCTCCCTCCCTCTTCAATTCGGTTTTCAAGGAAAACCATGCTAAACATGTGTTTTCTTGATGTTCTTCCTTAGATCTCTTACTTAGCTTGACTTGTGAGCCAAGAATCTTCCATTTCCATCACGTTTAAGGTGAGGAATCCCTTCCTAACATGTTGATTAAGGTTCGGTCAGTTGAGGTTTTATGGATTCAAAGTTGTTCTTGATGTGTTTTAGGAGGAAAAAAGTGCTTAAAGAACACCTTGAAGCATAAATGAATTTGAGGCAGCAAATCAAGGTAGGTTTGGTGAAATTAATCTTGATTAATTGTGTTTGAGTTGTGTGATTGTGATATGGTTTGTTTATGCTTGAAATTGATTGCTTATATGAGTTATTCTTGGTGAAAGTTTGTTGAAATTTTGATAAAATTTGATGATATTGAAGCTATGAAACATGTTCTTGAGTGCAGCTGGAAAAACGAACTCTAGGACTCAAATTGGGATTGATTTTGTGTTGAAATTAAGTGGAAAAAATAGGGCTTTAGTGGCTGCTAATTTATTATGAATTATAGTAAACATCGGTTACCAAAAAGATTGAAAAATGGGTAAAAACAGAGAAAGAATCTGAAGAATTTACGAAGAACACGAAGAACACGAGTGTGATGAAGAACAATGAAGAACACTTTTTAGATCTTAAAAAGGGCAAGGAAGTAATTATTTTGGTGTTTGGGAGGTTATTTTGTAAACATCAAAAGTTAGGGTGGTTAAAGTAAAAATATTAAAAGTTACAGGTAGCAAAAAGTGAATTTATAAAGTTAAAGGTAAAAGGTAAGGTAATTTTAGAAAATTTAATAATAAAATAATAAATAATAATAAAATAATACAGAAAAGGCAATTTTTCGTAGTTTTAGAAAGACAATTTTAAGCGCAGAATCTCATAATTACCTTCATAAAACACTTAGGGAGTGGTAATAACATATCAGTGAGGCAAAGATGAAGGAAAGATAAAAAGTTGAAGAAAAGATAAAAATTGAAGAAAAAGTCGGTAAAGTTTTAATGACAGAAACAAATGGTGATTAATGAACGAACTAGGAGCAACATAGTTAGTATTTGAGTTGCGCCTAGGGTTAGGTATAATATGAAAAGTTAAACTGTTTCAGTATAGACTTAATGAACCTATACTTGGGACAGACTAACTATTCATACTGAAATTTACATAAGCTATAAATACATACATTAAACAGAGTAATCAGAGCAGAGTAAAAAGATAAAGAGAAAAGAGAAATATGATAAAGATATTAGAGAACAAGTAGAGGGCCTGTTGAAAGGTCATTTATTACATTAAGGCAACTCCAGAGATATTTGTATGTTCATCTGCTGCACTGAGGCAATTAGATAGATAGTGGTACGACCACTGAGAATGCTTTCCTAGGATACCTAGCTATAATGCTATGCTGTAAGATAGAGGTTACTTACAGAGGTATCAAGATCAGTGTGCTCTTGTAAGATAGAGGGTGCTTACAGTGAGTGTGTTGTACTCATGTAAGACAGAGGGTGCTTATAGTGAGTGTGTTGTGCTCCTGTAAGACAAAGGTTGCTTATAGTGAGTATGTTGGGCATATATAGGCTAACAAATGCCGCCTGCAAGACAAAGGTTGTTTGCAATGGGTACCCTACATGACAAAGGGTGCTTGCTATGGGTATTGCCAACAGGAAAGCCTTATCCAGACAAAAGTTGCTAGGTAACATCGGGAGCGGGTTAGTAACCGACAGATGAGCTCATTACCTGTGCTAGGGCTAGACACGCATCATACTTGGTTGTGCATTTCCTCTGTTATGATTGTTATATGAATGTATGCTTTCTTTGTTTGTATTTTATTCTCTGTGTCTGTGTTTTATTTTCTTGTATTCATTTGTTTGTGTTCTGCTTTCTGTTTTCTCTAATTTCTCTATTTATTTGTATTTTCTATTTACTGCTTCTCTGTATTTTGCTATTTGTCTGCTATACAACACAGAATTAATGAACTTAACTAATAACCCTGGACCTACTAAGAACTCCACAGTTCTTACCCCTTTTCTCTCCCTTCCCCCTATAGATGGAAGCAAGAGTATCCTTCCGTAGTCCATTGATGATCGTTCTACAAAAGGGTTCTGCTCTGGGTAGTCTTCTGAGTCTAGAGCGAGACTCATTTTCTACTTGTACGTATATACCGTGAGACCAGCCGACATCTACACCCCATTTATCTACAAACTTTAGCCTAAGTCCTCCGTATGATGTTGCTATTATGTGGCCACTTAATGAAGTACTAGAGAGACGCTCTTTGACGATGTATGATGGTGTAGAGGAGTAGTAGACGATCTTCTACATTTTTGATGACTTTCCACCTTACTAGAGTTTTGAAGACCTAGAACGTACTTTCCCTCACTTTAGTAGTTTAGAGGAACTAGGTGAGTATAGAGTCTAGGCTAGCCTGGTTACCAGCTTAGGGACTCTTCTTGAACAGATCAGGGCCTGAGATGTTGTATGTATATATATGTATATAGTTATTACCTAGCTACTTGTAGGGGTGTCCTAACTAAGATATAAGTTCCAATAAAGGTTGGATAACTGAATGTTGTCAACTACTTAAAATGTATATGTGTATATAAGTGTAGTTGTTTATAACTATTTATCTACTATTCTTTGTGAACTGATTATGAATGATTCCGTATATGAATACAAATGTTTTAAAAAAAATACCTCGCAAAATAACTACGCTTTTAACAACGAATCAGGCTCATATAATAAATAATAGATAATATTTAGGAAGACAAGTTGGTAGCGCTCAAATTTCGGTATGATCTAGACATACTAAAAATTGGGTCGTTACATCTATTATGTCTATTGTGTAATCATACTTGATCACAATCGTTATCTCTTCTACTATCATCATCACCAATACAAATATCATTAACATTAATGTTATTTTATTTAATTTCTTGTTTTGACAGTATTTTTTTTAAAAGGTCTTCGTATTGCAATTACTTTTTTTTCTGTGACATCAGTTTCAGTAATGGTCTTTCTCCATTTAACTACCACCGGTGAAGGAATTTTTTAAAAATAAACTTATTAATAGTTCATGAGAATTTAAAATCCCACAAATTACAAATAAAATTCCCACAAAACTAATTTTATTACTATTTAACATATTTTTTAACAGAGGGATCGTATTGTCCTAAAATTAAAAGGTTGAAGACCGAAGTGTCTCCTTTTTTTTAGACAAGGAGCGCCTTGTCTTTCGTGAAAATAGACAAAGGCCGGATACAAAATGGTACAGAAACCACTAGGTCCGATTCCTGTACCTCAAAATTAGTTTGATTTTAGAAATCAAAAGGTCTGATTTTAAAAATTGGAGGGTCCAATTTTTGTACTCTAGAAATTGGAGAGTCTGATTTCTGTACGCCAAATTAAATGATGCCACATTTGAGATTAACACCCCAACAGTTCATAAATACCATTGTCAACCCAATATAAAAAATAAAAAGTGCAATTTTTAGTTAAAAATATTGATTAACTATTTAATATTATTTTTTAAAAATAATAATAATAAAAAAAATTGATTCCTATCATTTTCTCTAATCAACATTACACATCATAAATGATCATTGTTCATACTTTGCCCCAATAATAAAGTTAGGCCTAGAAAAAACAAGCCCGATACATAAAAGGTCCAGAAGACCTTCTCACGTCTGACCGACCTCCACCAAAGAACGGATCCTTTAGGCCTGTACGACCGGTCTAAATCCGCAATCCCAACTATACCTGCAAACAAGCTCTCATATACAAATATCAAATCCCAACAACCCCTAGATAAAAGGGGAGAATAACCTCTACCAAAATAAGTGAATAAGTTACCAAAGATTATCTTCAGTACTATATAAACATCCGTACTATCTCAGGTATTTCTCAACTCTAATCTGCAAAACAAATCTGCCTAAAATCCTTGCTAACTTAAGCATCAGAGTCTCTTACAGGTACTACACCTAACCTCTCTAAAGAACTCAAATGACATTACTTCACCAGAAGAGACGTTAGAGCATCCCACCAAAAAAGAGTTTGGACCTTACGTTCAGGCCCAAATCATAACGGTTTTAGGTAGCCCCCGAAATATTGGTGCCATTGCTGGGTACTTGGAGTTCAACACCTGACCAGGGTGGATGATTACCCAGAAGATGGACATAGGACATCCGAATCAGAACACCCAGAAGAGGAACAGATTAACCACGATTGAGAACTTGTCGTCCCTCCTTCAAGAAACAAAGGAATTGATGAAGGAAGAGATTGGGATGGCCAAGGAGGATGAAGATTGGAGTCCGAAATCCACAGACCTAAAGGATTAGGAGATAGAGACGCTACAGAGCTAATGGGATTAGTACATGGACACCAAGGCTGATTGGAGCAGCTCGAGGTCGAGCTAGAACAGTGATGCCTTTGCATCTTTAGTAGTTTTTAGCATTTCTTTTAATAAATATTGGTAGTTTTCTTAGGTTAATCAAGGTTTCAACATGTAATTTACTCTATTTGGAGTTGTTTTAGAGTTGTTGTGTGTTTAGGATATTTTCAAAGAATTTTAGACGAAGAGAAGAAAAGTTAGAGGAATCAGGGAAGATGGGGCACCCAACGCCTATGAAGGAGCAAGGGTGATTGGCACCCAGATGGGCGCCCAGCTCCCATGCACTATCACCCAATACCTTCCTTCGGTGTCCAGCGCCCAAGATTTTCTTCAAGTTTAGGGCCCTAGTGTCAAGCGACAAACCTTGGCACCTAATGCCTTCGAAGAAGAACAAAGTAACAACTACAACAGGTGCTTAACGCCCATGATCAGAAACATATAAAAAAAGCCCTGGCATGTAGTACTATGGGCCGACGCCCATCGCCCGTGCATTCATCCTAGGCCCAGTCTTCCTTCAGCAAAAATAACATGGACATTTGACATGCCCACACACTCCGAGAATTTATCAAGATTTGATTTTAGTTAATTTAAATTAGAAAGATTATATTTAGTTTAATTAATTTTTCTCGGAAAGATAAGACTAGGTTTAGTTTAAAATTGAAAAATTAGGTTAGGATAGAGGATATAAATAAGCTAGAGAAGAGCAGTTTTAGCATCTAACAGTCATTAGCGTATTTTTATCTTTTGTTTTCATAGGTCACTAATTCCTCTGTGTTAGGGTTAGGAACTCTATTTAGTTTTATGGATTAATAATGATTATTCTTTTATCTTGATTAATGCATTGATACTTTTAAGAAATTGGGTTTTATTTTATTCTAAATGATTAGAGGGATTGAAAAATATTTCTGGTCTCATTCTTGTAACTTTTTAATTGTCTAGGAATAACTTTGAATGTTATGTGACATTAAATCTAAACTATACTGTAACCTTTTTATTGCTAACTAATTGATCAAGGAATTGACTGTTAGCTAGGATAGAGAAAAATTAAATCACCAAGGAATTGGAATTTGATTACATAAGATTTGTCGTGAGTATATCTGTGCATGAAACAAGGTAATAAACATGAATATTTCTTTTCATGAGAATTAAATATCTCTAAAAACCTAACATCTTCATTTACTATCTATCTGTCTCATCATTCATAAGCATTTTATAATAAATTGTTATTATTTTAAGTTCAATTTCTGCTCTTACAAAAGTTTGTAAATCTAATTAAAGTTTCAATTAAACATTGTTTGCTCAATCCTTTAATCTTTGTAGGCATGATACCCACTCACCATAGTATTACTTGAGTCGATTTGGTGCACTTGCCAAAACCCTATCAAGTTTTTGGCACTGTTGTTGGGGATTAAATGAGATGGAAAAGAAATACTTGGTTGAATCACTAAATTAGATATTTGTTTTCTTTTTGTTTTTTTTTTAATTCCTTACCTGTCCAAAACTCCCTTCACTCTGACATAGGAAATTCCAACCTTCACATTGTGATTGCTTTTGTATTTGTGTATGCAAGAAAGTAAAGATTTCACACCTCTCCAATTTGATCCGAAAATAGAGAGCATTCGCACAATTAAGACAAAAAATCAAAGGTTAGGAGAGAAGCAAAAGAGCAAGAAAGAATGATAGAAGGCAACAAAAATACCAGGAGAGCTCTAGGTGACTATACCACACCTACCACTAGTAGTTGTGGAAGTAGTATAGTGAGACCTAACATCCAAGCCAACAATTTTGAGTTGAAGCTATAACACCCTACCACACAGAGTTTTACATCTAGGATGTAAAATAGAGGTGGCGAGGCGCTACGACCTTTAAAAATAAAATATATATACATGATATAGTTGAAAAGGGTTTATATCTAGGAGCCTTCTGAAAGAAAGTTAAACAAAAGCATTAAATAGAAAAGCACATCACTCGCGTAAGCGATATACGTAAACTGGATAGGATAAGAGTAAAGCGAAACATAAATACATAAAAAAAGAGTTTCAAGGTACAGATAACAAAGCTCTTGACTCAACTTGTGAAGTTTAAATCGGCCAGAGCATACATATATACATGTATACAAAATAAACCCAGAATGCCCAACATACAACTTATAGAACCTGTTTCTCCAAATCAACTTCTAAGAGGGATAAACATAACATACATATACAATGGAGATATAAGAGTATCTATATATACATCATAAACTAAAATAAAGTTCCAACGCACAAAAGTCCTTCGCTTTCAGAAGCTCCCAGTATGCCTCAGCGAGGTGTCTCACATCTTGCATCTGAAA
Source organism: Arachis ipaensis (assembly GCF_000816755.2). Taxonomy (NCBI): domain Eukaryota; kingdom Viridiplantae; phylum Streptophyta; class Magnoliopsida; order Fabales; family Fabaceae; genus Arachis; species Arachis ipaensis. The sequence goes on from NC_029790.2 coordinate 89,400,286, forward strand.
ACCACAAAATATGTATGGGTGAGAACTAGAGGTTCTCAGCATGGTAACAGTGCCCACATAACTAACATATAATGTCCTGAAAAAGCCAGAGGCAATCCTAGAACTCCAACACTCAAATTATAAAACTTAAAGATTTAAAAACAAAAGCCATAAATAGGGTGGTTTTCTAAGCTTCCTAAACTTAACCAAAACTCTATCCAAAATCCTACCACACAGACAAACAATGTATACAAAGAAAACACAAGTAGTTTACAGTTACAGCAAACAGAACATATAGAAGTTAAGCATGAATATCAATTACGTGAACCCCAGAATGCAACACCAAACAAGTCACTCAAATGCATATGATGCATGCCTTTTCTACTGGCCGTGAGCTCACGTGTCAGTTACTTTACCAGAACCTGACACACTTGGTAGCTAACCCGGATATTATCTCCCTGATATGCCTCCCCACTCTTGAGATATAGTGCCTGTCACACTCTCAGGATATAGTGCCCGCCACACTCATGGGATATAGTACCCGTCGCATTAGCCGGGATAAAGTGTTCCCATACTCTTGGGATATAGCGCCCGCCACGCTCTTGAGATATAGCACCCATCACACTCATGGGATATAGTGCCCGACACACTTTCTAGGGTAAGGTGCTCTCACACTCTTGAGATATAGTGCCCGCCACTCTCTCAGTATATAGTGCCCGTCACACTCATGGGATATAGTGCCCGACACACCTTACAACAGAGAAAACTCATACATTCTCATCATCAACAAATCTCAATCAGGCCTCAATTATCATATTCATTCATAATCATTTGTATTTATTCTTTCAATATCATTATGACCAAATATTCATCAATTATATAACACTTCTCAATCATAATTTATTATATTTCAAGCTTACTTCTCCTCCAAGCTACCATCCCTTCCTAACTTCACCTCATCACTAAGCATACGACTAAGGTTTAGAGGCTAAACGAGTAAAAATAGAGGTTTAGAGGTTCAAAATTAGGTTTTAAAACATAAAATTCACTTTGCTGAAAATATGTGGTCACGCGTACGCGTGGGCCACGCGTACGCGTGGGCCACGCGTATGCGTGGGTGTGTTTTTCCTTGCTTGCGTACGCATGCACCTTCTTGCATACGCGAGACACCAAACCCGAAGGGGATGCTCACGTCGCGTGTAGGTGGTCGCGTATGCGAATTCTGCAAGGTGGCAAATTGGCTAAGTGCTATAGAATTTCAATTTTGCACACCGAACTTCTGACGTGCATAACTTTTTCATCTTAAAATATTTTTCATCCATTTTTTAAACGGTATAAACCTCTCGGACCAGATTTTCTTTCAAGATAAGTTTGATAAAATTTGGAAGTTTGGAGGCCAAGTTATGCTCCGTCAAAGTTGGTCAAAAATCATAGATTTTATTGAAAATGTCAAGCCTCAACTTTCAAAACTTTTAAATCCCAACTCCTATTAAAACTTACCAAATGTTCCTCCAACCAAGTTCTACCCTTCATCAACACGCCTCATCTTCTTCATACAAACCAATTTATAATTATAATTCCATTTTAACACCATAATCCATAACCAAAACAATATTACACAAAATCATCAACAGCATGCATATACACTTCATCAATCTCCATAAAATTTACATTATTTCACCAACAACAACCTTAATTAGCCAAACCTTATAAATACCAACCAATCCTAAATCATCAACAACATCCACATCTCAAAATATCATCATTACCATTTATCGATCTCATATACTAAGTTAGACATATCATTCATAATAGCATCAATCACAACCTCAAAATCACTAACTAACATACATATTAATCAATCTCAACCATCAACAACATCAACAATACAATTCCTCTTTTACGGTCAACTAACCTAAGTTTTCACGACACATTATATTTTAGTTATGGAAAACCGAAACCATACCCTGGTCGATTCCCCGATAAACCTGGAACACCTCACTTATATATCACACTTCAAGCTTTGAAATTCCCAGCTCCTCACCAAGCAAAACTCACCCTCCAAGGTTAGCCCTCTAGCTTCCAATTTTTCAAATTAGCTCCATCCAATAATCAATTTCAATCTATTATCATAATTACCACCAAAATCAATATAAGGCTCACTAATTCAACATTTATATCAAGGGTTTAAGGGTGCTTACCTTGCCCACAGCTCAAGCGAGCTAAACCCGACAAAACTCGCAAGCTGATTCGAACCTAAACACCAAAACTAAACAAAATTCAACATAGGTACTCATTGAATTTCGAAATTTGGGGAGGAGAGAACTGAAACTTAGAAGTGGATTCCATACCTAATCAAGGACTGCTTTGTAGAGCTCGATGCTGCGGTCGCGTGGACGCAAACAGTGCGGCAATCGGAGCTTCAGATTGAAAGTTATATGAAATTTAGTGAAGAGTTAGGGTTTGGAACTTACCCTCTTCTTCCCTCTTGTGTTTCTGCATTCTTCACGTGCATAGGAAAGAAAATGAGCTTAAGCTCATTGTATAAGTAAGTTGGGTTGGGTCTTTGGGCCCAGTTCGGGCCTGGTTTGACCGGTTTGGCCCGTTCGGCCCAATCTTAGGCCAAATTCTTTAAAATTAGTGTCAAAATTCTTATTTTAATTAGGTCTATCTCATTAAACTATAAAACTCCATTTTCTAATTTTCTTGATTAATAATTAATTTATTCACCAATTATTCGCTAATTATGTGGGATTTACATCCTACCCACCTAATTAAGAATTTTGTCCTCAAAATTCAGTTTCAGTTACTTGAAAAGAGGTGTGCGTAGCCGTTTCTCATCTCGAATTCAAGTTTTTAGGTGTGTGCTTCCATCTCAGCCCCTAATCCATCTTAATAATACTAATGAATCAATACCTCTTGGTCTTAATCCTTTAATCTTGGCTGCTCACTGATGCTAATCTGTTGAGATAACTTCCAAGAATGCGTAACTTCCTCCTTCAAACTGTATAGGCCCTCTCTTTTCTTATTCGCATAACTTATTTGTTGGCTTTGCACAATTATAATGTCAACTCGAATTTGCCTAATCTTTTCTTTGTTGTTGATGAGCGAATATTTTATACGTTTTTTTGATGTTATTTTCTTAGTGTTTTTAGTATATTTTGTTAAGTTTTATTATGTTTTAGTAGGTTTTAATGCAAAATTAACTTTTTGGATACTACTTTGAGCTTTTGTATTTTTCTTATGATTTTAGGTAAATTTTGGATAAATTTGGCAAGTTTTGGCAAAGTCTGATTCAGAGGCAAAGAAAGGACAACAGATGTTGTCAGATTCTGACCTCCATGCATTCAAACAAGAACTTCTGGAGCTACCAAAGTCCAAATGAAACATTCTACATGGCGTTGGAAAGCTAACTTCTAGAGCTTTCTAGAAATATATAATGGTCTATATTTTTCTTTGGAAATAAAGGCTCAAAATGGGCATTGAACGCCCAAACCACCCCCTTTCTAGCGTTCAACGCCCCAAGAGGACAGAACCCAGCGTTGAACGCCCAAAATTGGCGTTCAACGCCACAAAGCGGGCAAGGCAGCACACTCATACTCCCTAGTGGGCATTCAATGCCCACTCACTCAAGTTGGACGCCAAACTCAACCCAAACACTCACCAAGTGGGCCCAGAAGTGGATTTTCGCACCTTTTAGCTTAGTCTCTTTCATTATTGTAATTTCTAATTATTATTAATTTCTTTTTAAGTCTAGTCATTAGTATAAATAAGGAGAGATCACTATTTCCTTCTTCTGAATGGTTTTTCCAAATAACCTTCACAAACACTATCTCTTTAGAATGTAGTTTCTTTACGTGACAATCAACTATAGTCATCAACAATGCAAAGCGGTAAGTGGCTACACCTATTCTGTTCAATATCTCAAATAGACCAAAGTTATGAGGTCTAAGCTTGCCTCTTTTTCCAAACCTCAGCACTTCCTACATAGGAGACACCCTAAGAAACACCTGATCACCCACTAAAAACTCTAGGTTATGCTTCCTATTATCATTATAAGCTTTTTGCCTACTCTGAGATGCTAATAAACATTCTTTAACTAAGCAAACTTTTTCAACTACATCTTGCACTAAATTTGGCCCCAAAAGTTTATCCTTACCAACCTCAAACCACCCAATAGGTGACCTACATCTTCTTTCATAAAGAGTACAATGAACCAATTTTTAATATGTCTAGATCATACTGGAAACTGAGCGCTACCAACTTGTCTTTGTAATTATTATCTATTATTTATTATAAGAGCCTGAGTTGTTGTTAAAAACGTAGTTATTTGGTGAGGTACTTTTTTTTTGAAAACGTTTGAATTAATAAACAGAATCATTCATAATCATTTCACAAATGATAACAGATACAATAGTTATAAACAACCACACTTATATACATCTCAAGCAGTTAACAACATTCACGTTCTTTATCTCGAATTCATTTATTGCTTCCATTTACTTATTGCTCAAGTCATTTACATTTCATGTTTCTACATACACTCAATTTTTACAATTTTGTTCTTAAGTTTTGTTCAAGTTTTAGTGAGAGAAGCTCCGGGGTTTAATTACATTTTTGCTTCTAGTTTTGAATTTTGATCTTGCTTAATTGTAATTTTGACTCTTATTTTCTTGTTCTCGCACTATAATTCTCTTAGAATTTAGTATTAGTTGCTTTCCTTCATTTTGACACTATATGAGTTATGTGAATTCATGGTTTATATTAATGAATTTGATCTTTTATGTTCTATTCATGCTTAATTGAGTTATTATTGTTGAACTCCTATAAATGCTTAATTGAGGGCTGCACCTGCAACTAATAGCCTAGGATCACTTGCAGAGAATATCAATTTATACACGGCTAGAATGTCGCTCCTGTAAGGTAAAGTTTGCTTACAGAGAATATGATTGTATACGTCGGATAGTGAGAACCGTACGTATGCTTACTGGAATAACCATACCCATTTCAGCTACTTCGGGTTACGTCAAGAGTGGGTAGAAACCGACAGATAAGCTCATTACCTGCATTAGAGCTAGACATGCATCATCCTTGTGGGTACAACATTCTCTGTTATGCATTTTCTATGATTGTATTCTGCTTCTTGTGTATTTTTCTATTTTCTTATATTTCTTGTATTTCTCTATTTTTTTGTTTTTCTGTCTATCTGTATTCCTTATTCATCTATTTACTATAAAATATAATACTATCTGACAAGTACGATGGAGCCGATTAATATGACAAATTAGCCCGACTCTACTAAGAACTTCGCAGTTCTTACCTTTCTCTCCCCCTTTAGCTGGAAGCAGGAGTATTCTTTCGTGACCAGTGAGTGATTATTCTACAAAGAGGATTTCGCTCTAGGTAGTCTTCTGTGTCTATGGCAAACTTTGTTCTCTGTTTATATGTATATACCGTAAGACCAGCCAATGTCTACGCCTCGTTTATCTATAAACTTTAACTCAAATTCTCTGTACGAGGTTTCTGATATGTAGCTACTTGATGGAGTGCGAGTGAGTTGTCTCAAGACGAAGCATGATTGTGCAGGAAAGTTGTAAGAGATATTTTGCCTTTTGATGACGTTCAACATGACTCGAGCTTTGAAGACCTAGAACATACTTTCTCTCACTTTAGTAGTTTAAAAGGATTAGGTTAGTATAGAGTCTAGGCTAGCTTGGATGCCAGCTTAAGAACTTCTTGAATAGGTTAGGGTCTTGGATATTGTATGTATATATATGTATATAATTATTATATTGCTACTTCTAGGGGTGTTCTAATTAAGATCTATACTCTAATAAAGGTTTTATGCATCTTTTTTATCATTTTTGTTTTCTTATTATACTTAATATCTGATTTTTTTCCTTTTTATTCCTTTCTCTATAGGCAATTTGTTTTTTTGTTTGGGTTGTCCCCTTTTTGTTTATGGGAATTTGAAATTCTTAAATGCCTCAGATATTAGGGATATTATTATTGCTTCAAATTATTAGACCTTTTACTGTGTTGGCATGTCCTTAAAATAATTAAGAAAGCGTTACTTCATTCACTATCAGCATCTAAGTCATCTCCATTTTTGCATCCTTGCTTCTGCTAAAATAGTCATGTCCTTTAAAGAGCATATCCCGTATTATATGTCTATGATCTAAAGTATTGAACATTTTTTTATTATTTTTATTGAAATTAACTTTTAGTTCCTTGCTTTAATAATTCTGTAAAATCCTTCAAAATTTATGTTAATTAAAATTGGTAAATAGTTAATATAAAATGTGTGAAACTAACCAAACATAAAAATTGTACAAAAATATAGGTTTAATTAAGAAGATTTTGATATATTTATTTAGTTTTATTTATATCGTTTCACTACAAGATTTTTATTTATTTGTGGCAGTTTTTTCTCTTATTTGTGGAGGTTTATAACCCCCCACCAAATGGTTTGTGGAGGTTTCTAAAACCTCCAAAATTTTGAGGTGCCACGAGGTCTTTTGTGGAGTTTTTGTGTGTGTTTAGTGGGGGGTTTTATATTAGACTTTTGTGGTAGTTTAAAACCCCTACAATTTGATTTTTTAATTTAACAAAAATTAACTATTTTGTGAAATTTTCAAATCTCCACAAATCTTATAATTATTTATTTATTTATTTTTAATTTTAAATCATTCATTAATCTTATCTCATTTACATATTCTCAAATTAAAAATTTATTTTTTAATATCAAAATTTAAAAATTAAATCTTTTATAACACAATTCCTCAATATAAGACATAACTCTTGAATGCAAATTTCTATCACAAAACAAAGTTAACTTATTTATTTGAATTAGCAATAATTAGTGGAAAAAGTACAAAATTCAGATATGATATATTACACAATGATCACCACAGTCAAGCATTATTATATACAACATATTATGAGTCTACATTCTAAAGCAACTCAGATGATAAGCAACAAAGATGCAATAGTGATACAAACGTTACAGCTATGGTGGCAACAATTGAACCTTGATCAAGTGATTTCTGTAAACTTGTTCTTGAGAAATGCTGGTAAGTCAAATACACTGCAATCAATATTGAAATGATAGCACCTCCTTTTGTGTCCCTGACAAAGATAATAACATTTAATTGTTTTATGAAGAAGAGGCAATGTCTTAATGAACTTAAAATCCAAAAGGATGGATTTGCTTACCTAAATCTCATGACCTCATAAGGGGAAAGGATGACCAAGAAAAGTGCTAGAAATGGAAACTCAAGTTCACTTTGAAATAAAGATCCAGCAAAAAATTCTTTATTCAATTAGTTTTTGAAAGTATGAAGAACAAAATAAACAGAAACTATTTGCATTATTTACAGCAAAAATAAGATATTAAGCCCATCCAAAGGTTCCAAAAATAATATGGCAAATAATATCCATGATGGTGTTTACCTGGATATTTAATGAGCACTATGCTAGCACATATGATTAATCTAAAAATAATCACTCTAGCGACTACAATTGCAACATTCTTCCTCTTCATGTTTCCATATTCATTAGCTGCATTATGATCAAGATACAGAACAATTACAAAACATCTTTTGCAGTATCTCAATTTAATGAAGTTGGCATAAGTTTATATAGTTTTCTTTACATTTAATGCTAAGAAAGAAAATATATTTAGGTAGCAATTTAGCCTTTACACGTAAAAAAATTAAAGGGAATATACTATGACAATTAACATGCATCTTATTACGTCATTAGAAAATACATCATTTTTCAAATATGGTGGTCTGATCTTAAACAATTAAGAACTTTAATATAATTGAGGTAACTTGGGAAATTTCTCCTTAACAGAGGTATTGGTTAAAGTGAGAATCTTAAGCAATTTCATGTCTGACTCCCATTCCTTTTGGTCTAATCATTATATATTCTGCTGCTTCTGTATATCATCATCATAATTATAATTATATTTCAAAAATAATAAAATGAATATGAATTGTGACAGGTGCAATTAGACATAGAATTTATTCCAACTGCTAGGCCATTTAACAAACCTTGAAGCATGAACGCTTGGTAAAATGGAAAATACAATTAAAAATTATACCACTATCGTAAGTGTTGGTGCAGCGATAGAGTCACCACTCACGTACTCACATTACTTACATCTTGACTCTTGAGAAGAACCTTTTTTTTCTTTAGAATATAAAAAACACCGAGATAGCAGACACGACTATTCCTAATAAGGGTCCAAAAACATAATAGATTCCTCCTCAAGTTGGAACAGACCCAAAGAGATAATATCACTCAAAAGAGATGCAGAGAGCATAAGGACCTTATTTAAATTCCAAGCATCAGATTGAAGACAAGACAAAAATACACCAAATTGGCATCAAGCTAAACAAAAAAGAGATGAGTAATTAATATATATAGTTATATAACAGAAAACCAGACACATTTCAAGCATATACCTGGATTGGCAGGTGCACATTGCCTTTCCTCTGCACTTGCAATCTCAGCACAAAGCTTTTCTATCTCACGAGCCATAGAGATTAATTTCTTCTCTATCACTTGACCATGAGTTGAGAAGTAATTAAAAAAAAGTGATTACAAGAAATTAAAGATGCAATGCAACCGTATAAGTCAATAATTAGTACCACTTTCCAGAGAATCAATAATGAATGTGCACGCGCACATACAAATATGATTTGAAAGTAGCTAAAAAAAATTCAATAAATAGGTTCTTACTCACTTTACTTTACTTGCTTCCCTTGCTAACAGACAATGGGTTTAAAATTATATCCTTGAATTGTATCCTTGAATTATATCCCTTTGATGAACGGATTTTTGCTAGTAAAGAATTCACAATAAATTCCCGTTGCAAGTATAGTTTCTAAACCAACAATAATCCTTTCATACAAAAATTTGGTTGTCACTAAAACAAACCCAATAAAACTAAAACTAAGTATTTAAACCTCGGGTCGTCTCTCAAGGAATTGCAGGGAGGTGTGTTACTTATAATTGGTTATGAGATTGTATCTTTTTGGGTTTTTGAAAGGTTGAACAAGGAATGTAAATAATAAGAAAATAAACTAATAATTAAGAAAGCTCTTGGCAAGGTATGAGAATTAGAAGTCCTATCCTAGCTATCCTTACCAATTGTGATGAGAATTGTCCATTGCTCCCACTTAGTTAACCTCTAACTATGAAGGTAGGTCAAATGGATAAATCAATATGAATCCTCAAGTCCTAGTCAACTCCCAAGGAAAGACTAGAGTTAGTGGAATTCAAGTCAATTAGCAACTTTCAATTATCAATCAACAAAGGAGTTTGATAACTCAAGAGTCTCCAATTACTCAACCAAAGCTAAGAACATAAAAAGCTAATTTAAAATCCAACCAAGCATTTTATCAAATACTTGGAAGGCACAACATAAAAGCATAGAAAAGCAATAAGAGATAATAAATTCCAAACAACCAATTGAAAACATCAATAACATAAATTGAAGAAAGCAACCATAATTATGAAATACCTCAAATTGCATTAAATAGAAAATCAAATCTAACATGAGAATTCATAAACCAATTGGCAACATAAAGTAATCAATAAGGGAAATAAATAAACTAGAATGCTAGAACTAATAAGAGTAGAAGAGAAACTAATTAAACTAAGATAGAAATCTGAAATTGGGAAGAATTAAACCTAAGAATCCTAAAACCTAGAGAGAGGAGAGAGTCTCTCTCTCTAGAAAACTATATCTAAAACCTAAAATTATGTGAATGAAAGTTGTATGAATGAATTCCCCTAATTTTTCCACTCTGTAGCCTCTAATATGTGTTTTCTGGGCCGAAAGCTGGGTCCAAACTTAGCCCAAAATCGCCCCCCAGCGCTTTCTGCAATTTTTGCACGTGGCGCATGTCACGCGTACGCGTTAGTCATGTGTACGTGTCGATGGTCATCTTCGCGTGTCACGCGTACGCGTCAGGTATGCCCACGCATCGTTCCTCGCTGGTCAGCTCCTTAGTTTCTTGTGTTCCTTCCATTTTTGTAAGCTTCCTTTCCATTCTCTAAGCCATTCCTGCCCTATAAAGCCTGAAAATACTTAACACACAGATCACGATATCGAACGGTAATAAGAGAGGATTAATATTAGTAATTTAAGGCCAAAGAAGCATGTTGTCAATCATAGCACAGAATTAGGAAGGAAAATATAAAATCATGCAAATTATATGAATAAGTGTGAGTTTAGTGGATAAAATCCACTCAATTAAGTACAAAATATACCACGAAATAGTGGTGCATTAAATCTCTCCACACTTAAACATTAGCTTGTCCTCATGCTAAGCTCAGGAGAAGCTATAAAGCAGTGAAGAGGGAATGGTATAAATTATGAAATGCAACCTATCTATATGAATACAACTAAATGCTAAGATGTTTCTATCTACTTGGTTAAAAGTAAACAAGTTCTCCAAGATAAACATAAATCAGATTCCACTAATTTAAATCACAAAATAAAGTACAAGTAAACTTGCAGAAGAAAATAGCTCATAAAAGTCGGGAACAAAGAATCGAGCATCGAACCCTCACTGGAAGTGTATATACTCTAATCACTCATGTGTTTAAGGTTCGATTCTCTTAATTCTCTACTAACCTTACTTTCTAAGGCTTTCTCTTCTTCTACCAATCAATAGAAATTTAATGCACAAATACACATATCAAGAGGTGTTTTAAGGGTTGTAATGGGGTTAGGGTCAAGGTAGGATTGTATTTGGTCAAGTGGACTAAAATCTGAATCCTTAATTAACCTAAACTCTGCACCTAACTTAAGACAATCCATATAATCAGAGTATAAAGTCTAACTACCCACTAACTATGTTTTTCACATATTTATGCATCCCAAATTTTGAGTACAACTCATATGTATTGCTACCATCATTTACTTTGGGGCATTTTGTCCCTTTTTTATTATTTGCTCTTTTTCTTTTCTTTTTCTCTTTTTTTTTATTTTTCTTGTTATTTTTCTTTCCTTTTCTTTTGTTTTTTTCTCAATGCATATGATTGGATTATTGAATGCAATAATATGTGCTTAACTATTGTTTTGCACATTTTTCACAAGAATATACAACACCCAATTCTCAAATCAAATATTGGCAAATCCAACTTCCCCACACTTGAATCATACATACTCTCACTAGTCTAAGCTAACCAAGGATTCAAATTAAGGACATTATTATTTTCCGCTTAGAGTTAGTGATGAGCTAGAGTAAAGAATAAATAGGGTTAAAAGGCTCAGCATTAGTTTACAAAGGATAATGAAAAGGTTAAGGCCATATGGGTATGTAAGCTCAGTGAAACAAGGCCTCAATCATATAAGTGCATGCCTACATCAAATAATGAAAATATAGAATTAAGCAAGACAAAGATCACAATTTTAGAGAGAAAAATACACACCAAAAATAAAATATTGGTTGGTAAAATGCAACCAATCAAATAGGCTCAAAGTCTCACTGGTTTTGTATGTTCAAGCTCTAAACCATGTTCCAAAATAAAATTCTTCAAGCAAGTTTAATAAAGATTTTAATTTAAATTAGTGAAATGCTATAAAAAGTTTCTTGAAAAAGAAAATATTACTTCAACCAAGTAGTAGCACAAAATCAAACAAACATGCAATCAAATATGCAAATGCAATAACTAATTTAACAAAGAAAATTAAAACATTGGTGTTGAGAAGAAAATGACTAACCCACGGAAGTCGGTATCAACCTCCCCACACTTAAAGATTGCACCGTCCTCGGTGCATGCTAAGATGTGCAAGTGGACGGGTTGCTACAACTGATGCTTTTCACCATAGAGTGTGCAAATGGACTTGTCTGTCGTTCCATTGAGAAGCTTTTCCTTTCCCTTCTCGGTGGCCATCCTGAAAGAAGAGGAAAAAGAAGAAAAATAACCCAGAAATAAAGATAAGAAAACACTTAAAGTATGGGTGGGTTAATGCCAAATAATGAGGGTCTCAATTACATAGTAGCTACAACATGCAAGTGAGAAAACAGTAGAAGCAATTAGCATATCAATAGTGCAAAAATTGCAACAATGGAGGAGAGAGCGTCGGTAATGAAAGACAATATAAGTGCATATCAATGCAATTGGAATACCAGTATCATAAAAATTAGCATTGACTTATAATTAATAACACCCAACAGTTTAGAAAAAGTCACGAAGCACCAAAATAATTTAAGAAAAGATGCAACAGTTGAATAAGAATATTTAACACCAATGGTAAAATAGGAAATTAGAAAAGGAGATAAAAATATGAATAAAATTAAAATGCAATGAAAGAAAGTATGCAAATGCAGTATGTAAAAGATAATGAAGGAGAACAAAGATGAGAAGAAAGTGAGAAAAGAAGAAGAAAGTAAGAAAGGAGGAAGAAGGAAGGAGAAATGAGAGAAGAAAAAAATAAGAATTGAAAAACGGGGCGCGACGCGCACGCATGCATCACGCGTACGCGTGAAATCTAAGTTGGCCATTCGACGCGTAAGCGTCGCCAACACGTACGTGTGGTTGGTCTGAAAGCGAAATGACGCGCACGCGTCAGGGACGCGTACGCGTGGGTGAATTTGAGCATCTAGCACAGTTCCAGCGCAAGGGCAGCACAACTCTCGGGTCAATCACCCATTTACGCCGATTGCCATAACCACGCGTGCGCGTGCTTAACGCGTACGCATGGTTTTCCCAAGTTGCAAGTGACGCGCACACGTCCTAGACGCGTACGCATAGGTCGAATTGTGCGCAGAGTACACCAGCTGCACGATTCTATCACAACTTTTTATTCATTGGATGGGATAGCAAAATTTTGGAATCGACGTCCACGCGTGGCCTACGCGCACGCATGGGTTGCCCTATTTTATGCAGAATGCAAAATACAGAATGCAGATGATGATGCAGAAACTATGAATGAACACTAATAAAAATAAAATAAAATAAAAGTAAGAATAAAAATGAAAGATCATACCATGGTGGGTTGTCTCCCACCTAGCACTTTTAGTTAAAGTCCTTAAGTTGGACATTTGGTGAGCCCCTTGTCATGGAGGCTTGTGCTTGAACTCATCCAGGAATCCCCACCAGTGTTTGTAATTCCAATAGCCTCCGAGATCCTACACTAGTTGCATAAAGCCTTCAAGCAAGTTAAAGCAAGTGACAAGGCCCCAAGAGTGTTGATTGCTAGAATGAATTCCGGGATCCCAAACCTTGCTTTTGCACCCATCTTCGCACTGATCATCATTGTTCCAACCGGGTGGTAAGCAATCTAAATTCTCACTGAGATACCCAAACAACTTCCGAGACCTATTCAATCGAGCTCTACACCAATCCTTGTACTTCAATTTGGAGCGTGCAATCTTATTGAACCTTGCCTGACAACTCCTACCACTAACCATCTCCCTCTTACTCTTAAAGCCACAAAGAGCTCTAAGTTGACCATCCGTCTCAAATAAACCATATTCAAGTGGGAAAGTAAAGGTTAAGGATAAGGATTTTACCCACTTGAATGTTGTATTGGATGGTAATGGCTTTGGGAGAGGTGTTTCCAATGGTCTTGCAAGCTCCACTCCCTTGTGCTCTTCTTTTAATTCTTCCACCTCCTTGCAAACCTCTTCGACTTCATCCGCAACCTCATCAAATTCTTCTAATTCTTCCCCGTCGCTCAAGTCATAAGTTGGAGGTTGAGAAAAGTCGACCTCCGCATCACCTTCAGATTCACTCGGAGAAGGTTCTTCAAAATCAAGGGGTCCAGTCGCGGATGCAAGTTCATCACTAGGGGGTAGTGATGTGGGAACTTCATCACCAAATGGATTTGTTTCGTGTTCTATTCCATCCAATTCTTCATAAGGGACATGCCTTGGAGGTTGTGCACTGTCCTCCTCAACATCAATTTCAAGCTTATTGGAGGAATACTCTACAACTCTAGATTCCCATGGAGGTTCAGCATCTCCTAAGTCTTCGACCACTTCTTCCTCTTCAACAATTATAGCTTCCTTCAGTTGTTCCAATACAAAATCGAACTCCTCCTTGATGTCTTCCTTTACTAATTCTTCAACTACTCCTTCATCTTCAAGGGTCTCTACTTCCACATTTTAAGCATCCTCGTGCTTCTCTTGTTTTGTGTCAATAGCATAATTGGGATCATGTTGCTCTTGGATTGATGCATCCACACGGGATATAAGAGCTTGGAGAGTAGAGGTGAGACTAGTGAGAGTAGAGGTAAGTGTGGTTTGAAGCTCTATTTGCCCTTGGCGAATAACACTAAAGGTGTTGTCATCCAGTGGAGGTTGGGGTGGATAGGAGGGTTCATTTATTGGGAGAAATGGCTCATAATGGGAAGGTAGTTCTTCTTGGTAAGGATATGAAGATGGTGAATATTGAGGTGGTGGTTCTTGGTATGGTTCATATGGTTCGTATGGTGGTTGGTGTGGTGGATAAGGGTTAGGGTCATATGGAGGTGAATGGTGGAAAGGGGTTTGTGAGTATGGTGGTTCAAAGCTATGTTGAGAAGGGGGGTCATAGGCACATAGTGGGGCTTGTTGGTAGCTACAAGGGGGTCCACCATATCCATTGTCTTGGTATGCACCTTGGAATGGCTCTTGCTCATAGTAAGTTGGAGGAGGTTGTAGCCAAGAGGGTTGATCAAATCCTCGTGGCTCCTCCCATCTCTAATTGTCCCAACCTTGATGCATGTTCTCATTATAGCTTCCATTCCCTACAACATAATTTGAACCAAACTCATAGCCAAAGGGGTGAGAATTCATAGTAACAAAAGAAAGTAAAAACAAAAACTAATAAGAAACTATTGAGAATAAACTCCTAAAACTAGAAACAACTAACAAAGAAACGAAAAAGCAAAATTATTCACAATATTCACAATAACCAATAATAAGGCACACGTTTGCAACTCCCCGGCAACGGTGCCATTTTTGATGAACGGATTTTTATTAGTAAAGAATTCACAATAAATTCCCGTTGCAAGTATAGTTTCTAAACCAACAATAATCCTTTCATACAAAAATTTGGTTGTCACTAAAAAAAACCCAATAAAATTAAACCGAAGTATTTAAACCTCGGGTCGTCTCTCAAGGAATTGCAGGGAGGTGTGTTACTTATAATTGGTTATGAGATTGTATCATTTTGGGTTTTTGAAAGGTTGAACAAGGAATGTAAATAATAAGAAAATAAACTAATAATTAAGAAGCTCTTGGTAAGGTATGAGAATTAGAAGTCCTATCCTAGCTATCCTTACCAATTGTGATGAGAATTGTCCATTGCTTGATGCCAGGGCATTTTGGCCAGTTTCACTGACCTTTTCTTTACTGTTTTAGGGTAGTTTCATGCATTTTCTTAGGAAATAAGCAAGTTTTGTGTAGAATTTCACTTACATCTTGATTTAAGCATACATTGAGCACTTTACATGATTTCATGAGAATTTTGCATGAATTAGATGACAAATTGGATGATGCATGTCTCATGATGTGGATTAGAACTTTGATGGACTGCATTGTTTGATTTCAGGACAAAGGAAGCAAGAAAGAGCCACATTGGCAGCCACGTTAGTCTAAGTAACGTGACCACCAACGTGGAATGGGAGCTAGCTTGCAACGTTAATGAGAAAAGTAATCACCAATAATGTCCTCGAAGCCATCATAGCCCACGTTAAGAGTCACGTTAACTAAGTTAACGTGAACTCTAACGTGGAAGAAAGAAAGTGGAGCCAACGTTAGTGACACACCTTTGTCACTAACGTTGGACCAAGCTCATAAGTGGCCATGTTAAGAGCCACGTTAACTCAGTTAACGTGGACTCTAACGTTGGGAAGCAAAAGAGAAGCCAACGTTAGTGACACTCACCTTTGTCACTAACGTTGGCCAAGCCACAATGAGCCATGTTAACTCCCACATTAACTTAGTTAACGTGGAGGCTAACGTGGAGAAAGCATGTGATCGCCAACGTTAGTGACACTTACCTTTGTCACTAACGTTGGGGTGAACCCACAGAAGCCACTATGAGCAACGTTAACTCCCACGTTAACTTAATTAACATGGAAGCTAACGTAGATAAGAGAGATGATGAGCCAACGTTAGTGACACTCACCTTTGTCACTAACGTTGGAGATGGCTAGCATTACTACATTAAAAGCCACGTTAACCTAGTTAATGTGGACCCTAACGTGGGAAGTAGGGGCACATTGGAACGTTAGTGACAAAGGTAAGTGTCACTAACGTTCTCGAACCTACACTCTTACTTAACATTAACGCCACTAACGTCCTGAGCTAAACACCCTGCCTACTCCACACTTTCTCTCTGCAAGTAAAGCTAAGCCCACTACGGAAGATAACTGCTTCAAACTCAAGATCCAAAGGCCCATATCCAAGACTTGAAGAACCAACTAGAAGATCAGAAGAGTAGTATATATAGGGGTAGTTTTGAATTAGAAAGAGCTTTTTGGGGGGATTGGAAATTGGGAACTACTCTCGGTATAATTTACTTTCTCTGTACTTCTAGTTCTAGTTTTCATGATGTATTCTCCATCTTTGTTTTCCATTTCCAGAGCTATGAACAACTAAACCCCTTTCATTGGGTTAGGGAGCTCTGTTGTAATTTGATGGATCAATACTAATTTTCATTACTGTTCTTCTATCTTTTCTCTTGATTTTACTAGAAAGCTTTCAATCTTCATCCAATTGGGTAGTTATCTTGGAAACGAAGCTATTCATACTTGGATCTCTTCTGAACCTTGGAAGAGGAATGAAGAGATCATGCTAGAAATGCTTTCTCATGTTGGCCCAAATTGGGTTTGGTTGGGTATGGTGACTATAATCCTACCAACACTTGATTTGGGAATGCATGTGATATAATCAGTGACCAAACTTCATCTCTTCTCATGAGCAATTGACCAAGGAATTGGCTATTGATCAAGATTTGAGAGATTGAATTACCAAGGAATTGGAATTCGATCACTTAAGATTGCGAAACAGATCAATGAATGCATTGATTGAGGAAGAGATGAAAATGAACTTGATCCGGAGAATGCAACATCTCCTAAGCCCAATGAATCCCCATTTCTAATCTTACCCATTCTCTTTAATTTCTGCAATTTACTTTTATGAGCAATTCCCCATTCCCATTTAAGATTCTGCAATTTACTTTCCGCCATTTACATTCAGCTCTTTATTTCCAGCAATTTACATTTTCTGCTATTTACTTTCCCGCCATTTAATTTCCTGCAACTCTCAAACCAAATTCTGCTTCACTCAACTAGAACATTCCTCTAATTAAAGTTGCTTGACCAATCAATCCCTGTGGGATTCGACCTCACTCTATTGTGAGTTTTTACTTGACGACAATTCGGTATACTTGCCGAAGGAAAATTGTTGAGAGACAAGTTTCCATGCTATCAAGTTTATGGCGCCGTTGCCGGGATTGATTTTGTATCAACAATGATTAAATTAGAGGATAACTAGATTGAGCATTTTTCTTTTGTTTGATTTAAATTTCTGTTTGAGTTAATTACTTTCAGTTTTAGTTATTTTCCTCCCTTCCCCCTTACTCCTTTTTCTTAGTTATTTACTATTCAGTTCACTTACCCACTAACTGTTTGATATATTGCATCACTCACGCTAACAGTAATTTTAACAAGAGTACTTTCTGCAACTATTTCCTTGCTTGTGCCTTGTTGGTTGTATGACAGGGAGAAGAAGCGGGGCTTCAACTTCCTTTGATTCTGAACCTGAGAGGACCTTCCTTAGATTAAGGAGGGAAGCAAGAGGAAAGAGAGTAGTTGGTGCTGAGGAAGAGGAGGAGTACTTTGAACCAGACATGGATGAGAACATGGAGAACCAGCATGAAGAAGAGGCTCACAACCATGGTAGAGAAGGTCTAGCAAATCTTGCTGGGCAAGAGAGAAGAGTTCTAGGCTCTTACATCAACCCAAACCCAGGAAACTGTGGGAATAGCATCCAAAGGCCAACCATACATGCTAACAACTTTGAACTAAAGCCACAGCTCATCACCCTTGTTCAGAACAACTGTTCATTCGAAGGAGGCGTCCAAGAAGATCCCAATCAACATCTAACCACCTTCCTGAGGATATGCGATACTGTGAAGTCCAATGGTGTTCATCCTGACACCTATAGACTACTTCTGTTTCCTTTCTCACTTAAGGACAAGGCATCTAAATGGCTGGAATCCTTCCCAAAGGAGAGTTTAGCAACCTGAAAAGATGTTGTGAACAAATTTCTGGCAAGATTCTATCCTCCTCAACGGATCAACAGGCTGAGAGCTGAGGTGCAAACATTCAGGCAGCAGGATGGTGAGACTCTATATGAAGCATGGGAGAGGTTCAAGGACCTGACAAGAAGGTGCCCACCTGATATGTTCAATGAATGGGTGCAGCTACACATTTTCTATGAAGGCCTTTCTTATGAATCAAAGAAGGCAGTAGACCATTCATCTGGGGGATCTCTGAACAATAAGAAGACCATTGAGGAGGCCATAGATGTCATTGAAACTGTAGCAGAGAATGACTATTTCTATGCTTCTGAAAGAGGCAACACTAGAGGAGTGATGGAACTAAACAATGTAGATGCACTGCTGGCCCAAAACAAGCTTATTACCAAGCAACTAGCCGACCTCACCAAGAAGATGGAGAGGAACCAAGTAGCAGCAATCACCACCTCATCAACAACCCAAGAGGGGGTGAATGCGGGAGGCAGAGGAGGAGCAAGAACAAGCCAACTACATTGAAAACTCACCCAGGCAGACCCATGATCCATACTCCAAAACCTACAACCCTGGTTGGAGGAATCACCCAAACTTTGGGTGGGGAAATCAACAAGATTAAAGCCAAGATCAGAGACGTCACAACCACAACAACAATGTAGCTCACCAACATTCCACACAAAGATCATATCAGCACTACCATAACAACACCTCTCCACATTCATACCAAAATCAAAATGACCCAACTCACCCATCTACTCTCAATTCACCATCATCTGAAGAAAGACTCTCCAAAATTGAGACTCTGCTTGAAGGCATATGCAAAGAGATTCAAGACAGTAAGGCATTCCGAGAAGAAGTGCAGTCCAATATGCAGAATCAAGATGCTACCATCAAGAAACTTGAGACACAAATTGGCTACCTATTCAAGAGAATTTCCAGCCACAACCCTCGCAGTGATACAGACTCAAACCAAAGGAAGGAGTGTCAGGCTATAACCCTCAGAAGTGGAAAAGAATTGAAGGAGACTCCCAAGCAACCCCAAGAGAAAGATTCAGTCAGAAAGAAGGAGGAACAAGATGAAGTTCAAATCCCTACCTCCAACTCACGTCAAAAGGAAGGAGAGCTGAAGCCATATATTCCGAAAATACCATATCCTCAACAACTGAAGAAGAAGGGGGATGACAGCCAGTTCTCCAGATTTTTAGAAATCTTTAAGAAATTACAGATTAACATACCCTTTGCTGAAGCAATAGAGCAAATGCCGCTCTATGCCAAGTTCTTAAAGGAATTGATGACTAAGAAGAGAAGTTAGAAGAGCAACGAGACTGTGATACTAACCGAAGAATGTAGTGCTATCATTCAGCATAAACTACCCCAGAAATTGAAGGATCCTGGGAGCTTCCAGATCCCTTGTATTATAGGGGAGATCACAGTGGAGAAAGCTCTATGTGACTTAGGAGCCAGCATAAATCTGATGTCAGTAGCTATGATGAGGAAAATGAAGATCGAGGAGGCTAAGCCAACAAAAATGGCCCTACAACTGGCAGACCGATCGTTCAAGTTCCCTCATGGTGTAGTGGAAGATTTGCTGGTGAAGGTGGGAGATTTCATTTTCCCAGCAGACTTTGTGGTGTTGGACATGCAGGAGGAAGCCAAGGCCTCCATCATCCTGGGAAGACCGTTCTTAGCTACTGCTGAAGCTGTCATTGATGTCCAAAAAAGTGATCTTACCTTGAGATTACACAATGAAAAGATGACATTCAATGTGTTCAAGGCCATGAGTTACCCACCAGAATAATGGGGAGAATGTATGAGGTTGGACTCACTGGAAGATGCAATGCAGGAGAGTTTTGAAGAAGAAGAACCCGAAGGGTTAATAGAGGAGGGATCAACGTCTAGTGAAGAGGTTACAACAGCAGAGATTCATATACGAGGTGCACCAAAGGAAGAGAATGAAAAGTTAGAAGCACCCAAACTTGAACTCAAAGCACTGCCACACACTCTCAAATATGCATACTTAGGAGAGAATGAAAGCTACCCAGTGATCATAAACTCATCCCTCAGCCAAGATCAAGAGGATGAATTACTCCAAGTGTTGCGAAAGCATAAGGATGCCATTGGATGGACCCTCGCTGACTTGAAAGGAATCAGTTCGGCCATATGCATGCATAAGATACTGTTGGAAGATGATGCCAAACCATCCATTCAATCCCAAAGGAGGCTGAACCCAATCATGAAGGAAGTGATGCAGAAAGAAGTTATGAAGTTATGACAGGGAGGGGTAATCTACCCGATCTCAGACAGCCCCTGGGTCAGCCCCGTGCATGTCGTGCCCAAAAAGGGAGGGATGACTGTAGTCCACAATGAGAAGAACGAACTAATTCCTACAAGGACCGTCACAGGATGGCGGATGTGCATAGACTACAGAAAACTAAATGAAGCTACACGAAAAGATCATTTCCCCCTTCCATTCATGGATCAGATGTTGGAAAGACTCGCAAGACACTCATACTATTGTTTTCTCGACGGTTATTCAGGATATAACCAAATAGTGGTTGATCTCAGAGACCAAGAGAAAACCTCATTTACTTGCCCATATGGAGTGTTTGCTTACAGGCGCATGCCATTTGGGCTATGTAATGCACCTGCGACTTTCCAACGCTGCATGCTTTCTATCTTCTCAGATATGATAGAAAAATTCATTGAAGTTTTTATGGATGATTTCTCGGTATTCGGAGATTCCTTTCCTATCTGCCTAAATCACCTAGCCTTAGTATTGAAAAGGTGCCAAGAGACCAATCTGGTTTTGAATTGGGAGAAATGTCACTTTATGGTGACAGAAGGAATAGTCCTTGGCCATAAGGTTTCTAACCAAGGCATTGAGGTGGACAGAGCTAAAGTGGAACTTATTGAAAAACTTCCTCCACCCAGTGATGTCAAGGCAATTAGGAGTTTTTTAGGGCATGCTGGCTTTTACAGAAGGTTTATTAAAGATTTTTCAAAGATAGCCAAACCCTTAAGCAATCTTCTTGTATCTGATACACCATTTATCTTCAATGAAACATGCATGCTAGCGTTTGGAAATTTGAAAAAGAGATTGTCCTCTACCCATATCATTTCCCCACCCGATTGAAACTTACCATTTGAATTGATGTGTGATGCATCTGATTTTGCAGTTGGGGCCGTGTTAGGGCAGAGGAAAGATAACTTAGTCCATGTGATATACTATGCTAGCAAAGTCCTCAATGAAACTCAAAGAAATTATACCACTACTGAAAAGGAGTTGCTAGTAATAGTTTTTGCATTTGATAAGTTTAGATCATACCTCATTGGTGCTAAAGTAATTGTTTTCACAGATCATACGGCACTTAAATATTTGTTTGCCAAGCAAGAATCAAAACCAAGACTAATAAGATGGATCTTATTGTTGCAGGAATTCAATATTGAAATTAGAGACAAGAAAGGAGTGGAGAACAAGGTAGCAGATCACCTATCCAGAATCCCTCATGATGAAGGTGGAACACATGATACAAGTGTAAATGAGCTCTTCCCTGATGAGCAGTTGATGACAGTTCATAAAGCACCATGGTTCGCAGACATTGCCAACTTCAAGGCAACTGGGGCTTTACCTCCAGAAATCAACAAACATCAAAAAAGAAAGCTCATAAATGATGCAAAATATTTTGTCTGGGATGAGCCTTATCTCTTCAAGAAATGTTCAGATGGAAACCTGAGAAGATGTGTTTCAGAAGAAGAGGGACGAGAGGTCCTGTGGAATTGCCACGGCTCATGCTATGGAGGCCATTTTGGAGGGGATAGAACTGCAGCAAAGGTGTTACAAAGCAGATTCTTTTGGCCCACCCTTTTCAAGGATTGTAAAGAACTAGTAAAGAGCTGCAATGAGTGCCAAAGATCTGGGAACTTGCCCAAAAGAAATGAGATGCCACAAAATTTCATCTTAGAACTAGAACTGTTTGATGTATGGGGAATCGATTTCATGGGACCATTCCTAACCTCATATTCAAATAAGTACATTTTGGTGGCAGTGGACTACGTTTCCAAGTGGGTGGAGGCTATTGCAACCCCAACAAATGATAACAAGGTGGTCATGAACTTTCTCAGGAAGAATATTTTTAGCCGGTTTGGAGTCCCACGAGCACTCATCAGTGATGGAGGGAGCCATTTTTGTAACAGACCACTAGAAGCTCTTCTCCTACGATACGGGGTGAAACACAAGGTTGCCACACCTTACCATCCCCAAACAAGTGGGCAAACTGAGATATCTAACATAGAGCTAAAATGGATTTTGGAAAAGACTGTGGGTACATCAAGAAAGGATTGGTCGAAGAAGCTGGATGATGCTCTTTGGGCATACAGAACAGCATTTAAAACGCCACTAGGGATGTCCCCATACCAACTGGTGTATGGGAAAGCTTGTCATCTACCACTGGAGCTGGAACACAAAGCTCTCTGGGCTCTCAAGTTATTAAATTTTGACAGCATCGCTGCTGGTGCAAAGAGGATCTTGCAGCTGCAAGAGATGGAGGAATTTAGATCTCAAGCCTATGAAAATGCCAAGATTTATAAAGAAAAGGTGAAGAGAAGACATGACCTGCATCTGGCACCAAGGAGTTTCGAAAAGGGGCAGCAAGTACTCCTTTACAACTCCAAATTGAGACTGTTCCCTGGCAAACTCAAATCAAGGTGGTCAGGACCCTTTCTTGTCACAAAAGTCTCGCCATATGGGCACATAGAAATCATGGATGAAAGTTCGGAGAGGACTTTCACTGTGAACGGACAAAGGCTCAAACACTATATGGGCAACATGGGGGAAAACCCTAAAGTGAAGTATCATCTCAAGTAATGGAGGAATCGTCGAGCTAGCGACGCTAAAAGAACGCTTTGTTGGGAGGCAACCCAACCTGAGGTAGTTTCTTTTTCATCATCATTTCAATAAAAATCACAAGTTGTTTCCCCTGTATTGCGAGGAGCTAAGTTTGGTGTTCCACACCAAAACAAATCCAAAAGTGAAAGTGCAGTTTTAAGTTTGGTGTTCTACCAAAGATATTCGTTATAATCAAGGTTGTCAAACTCGCGAGTTTAGGTAAACTCGTGGAGCTGACCTAGACTCGACTCGTAGACTCGACTTGTAGACTCGTACGAGTTTACCTGTTATAAATTTTTTATAAAAAATATATATATCATGTATAATATATATATTTAATCAAATATAGGCATTTAAACTTAACAATTTTAACATCAAAACACATAATAAATTAACATAATACTACAATTATAACAAGTACTCTAGACCACACATTCAAATCCTTCACAAATATGCATCTAGTTCAACATAAAACACACAATCACACAATCAAAGCTTCATATAACACAACCGAAAAACAAAAGAAAATAACAAAGCAACAACTAAATGTTCTAATAAAGTAAAAGTCTAAAATTGAAATCCTCCAATATCTTCATCTTCCATGGCATCAACATCATCATCTTCACCATCTTCATCAGAAACATCATTTGTTTCAGACATTTTGTATTTGTGTCCCTAAATCAACAAATCAACAAACTAAATAATTAATTTAGCAAAGTTATCCAGAGTTTCAGATTTCAATAAACTAAACTAAGCTAAACTAAACTAAACTAACATTTCAGATTTCATAAATTCAGATTTCATATTTCAATAAACTAAACTAAACTAACATTTTAGATTTTATAAATTCATATTTCAGCAATCAATAAACTAAACTAAACTAACATTTCAGATTTCCTAAATTCAGATTTCATATTTCAATAAACTAAACTAAACTAAACTAACATTTCAGATTTTCTAAATTCAGATTTTAGTTTTCAATAAACTAAACTAAACTAACATATCAGAGTTTCAGTATTTCAGATATTTAGATTCATTAATAAAAAACATCAAAGTAACTAACAGTCTAACTGTCCAAGTATCTAACACCAGAGCTTATTTAGTAATCCATATTTCATCATTCATTAACAAATATATAACTATTAGATATTCAGATTCATTAATCCATATTTCGTCATTCATCACACCAGAATTCAAACTAAAAAAAAATTTAAAAAGTTAATTTCAGAATCAAAATGGCAGAAATCATACCATTATACCAAAATTATTTAAATTTGTTCAACTACCAACATTACAGATTAAACTCACACTAACAAGTAACAACTACGAAATGCATCAATTGATTCAATTCAGTAACTAATTTATTTTTAAACATACCTGAAGGCTAAGATGGCAGAATGAAGTAGGCTCAGCTGAGTAGCTGACACTGGCGTTGGCGCGTTGCTGTACTGTGCTCCCCGACGACCGACGGAACTGTGCTCCACAACGACCGACAGAAGCGTGTCTGACACTGGTGTCGCTGTGTTGTGCTGACTGATGTACTCCACGAATCTGCGTTCTTCGATGCAAAACAGGGAGCGAGAGAGTGAGAGTGTGTTGAGCTGAGTGAGAGAGCAAGAGTGAGAGAACGGTGGTTTGAGAAATGGCGAACGACAAACGGCAGTGACAGATCGGGGACAGACGGCGACAAGGGATGGACTGTTGATGACGAAATGCGAAGAAGAAGAGAGCTTGGAGAAAAGAAGAGAGTGAGTGTGAGTAAAGAGGATTTAGGGTTAGCTGGGTTAGTGGGTTGCTCCCTTGCAGCCTTTCTTTTTTTTTCTTTGCCCAAAACGGGCCGTTTTGGCAAAAAACCCAACCTAAATCAAACTCGCTGACTCATGAATAAACTCGTGAGTTTGACCGAGTTTATCCGAGTCTACCCGAGTCTACCCAGAAACGAGTTTGTGTCCGAGTTAACTCGATTCCACTGCCTAAACTCGTAAACTCGCACGAGTTTACGAGTTAACTCGCGAGTTTGACAACAATGGTTATAATCACACTACTCTCCAATGACAGATTGCTAGCTCCAACCAATCAGGGGAACCACTTAGCAGTAGTTTAGTCTGAAGTTAATGGTTGTTTTGTTAATAACAATATATGAGGCTCTCTGCAAGTATGCAATCTGTTGTACTAGGCAAAAGAACTAATTTTGGTGTTCACACACCAAATTAAGTTCAGAAATTCGCAAGCATACATGCAAGCTAACTATGTCTCAAGTGCTTTGGAAACAAGCAACTTCCAATAACTTTGCAGGAACCTTCTGAGGAAATAGTGCACCATCATCCAAGGAAATGAAGGAGCAAAAACTATGGATAAGGACAACAAGGGGATAGCAAGAAACCATCACCCGAAGGTTGTGTTGTTACTTAATTTCTATACTTAAAATGCTAAAAAATTGGAAGTCCGAAGGAACTTGATTTATAGTTGCTCATTAGTTTAGATGATTAGAGTTTAATGTTGCTCTATTGCTTTTGTCATATGTGTGCTGTCCACGATACCTGCTGGATTTTCACCTTGCTTACTTGTATGCTTGTCTCCTTTTGAATCAAATAAAAAGAGAATAATTGTTATCAAAGACCAGAGTGGAGTTCATATTGTGGAGTAAGTTCCTTAGTGTGTGATGTGGTCATAAGTTAGCTAAGTTGATTCACCAACAAGGGTGGGAAGACAACTATCTGTCCTGAATCATATGTTTGAAACACACCCCATGAGACTAGCTAAATAACAAGATCCTAATAAGAAAAAGGGGAAAAGAACAATAAGAGTTGAAAAAGAAAGAAAAGTTAATAAAGAATAAGGCTAGGCACCAAGGGTTTGAAACTTGAGAGATGTGTCTGTGGTGCTCCTGTACCAAGGATCTGCTTGGATGAATAAGTTCTTAGGAGTGCTTCATCACTTGGTAACTTAGGTTAACTAACCTGGGATTATCAACTGAAAATCCACTATCAAGAGCAACCTTGCTACAGAACATTTAGTAACCCAAAGAGGTGCTGGACACCAAGGTCTCAAGAAAGGAAATAACAAACCATGTGTCTGTGGTGTGTGTGTATGGGGGAAAGAGACTTGAGGAAGTAAGTCCTTAGGGGTGTCTTAAAACCTAGCACCTTGAACTAACTGGTTCGGGAGTGCTGGCTGAAAGCTTATCTTAAATAGTCGCCCCCTCATAGAGCATTTAGCCTAAGAACACAAATAAGCCAGATTTAAGTATACATTGAGCACTTTACATGATTTCATGAGAATTTTGCATGAATTAGATGACAAATTGGATGATGCATGTCTCATGATGTGGATTAGAACTTTGATGCACTGCATTGCTTGATTTCAGGACAAAGAAAGCAAGAAAGAGCCACGTTGGCAGCCACGTTAGTCTAACTAACGTGACCACCAACGTGGAATGTTGGAGATGGCTAGCATTACTACGTTAGAAGCCACGTTAACCTAGTTAACGTGGACTCTAACGTGGGAAGTAGGGGCACATCGGAACGTTAGTGACAAAGGTAAGTGTCACTAACGTTCTCGAAGGATTGGCAAGCTTACGTTAAGAGCCACGTTAACTAAGTTAACGTGGACTCTAACGTAGGGGGAAGGGAAGTCTCTCAACGTTATTGGAAAAGGTGAGTCCCAATGACGTGTGCGAAGGACCAAGAGGCAACGTTAGTGGTCACGTTAGTGCCACTAACGTTGAAGTTAACGTGGATTATCCCTGAGTGAGGAACGTTAGTGAAAAAGGTGATTGCCACTAACGTTCTCGAACCCACACTCTCACTTAACGTTAACGCCACTAACGTCCTGAGCTAAACACCCTGCCTACTCCACACTTTCTCTCTGCAAGTAAAGCTATGCCCACTGCGGAAGATAACTGCTTCAAACTCAAGATCCAAAGGCCCATATCCAAGACTTAAAGAACCAACTAGAAGATCAGAAGAGTAGTATATATAGGGGTAGTTTTGAATTAGAAAGAGCTTTTTGGGGGGATTGGAAATTGGGAACTACTCTCTGTATAATTTACTTTCTCTGCACTTCTAGTTCTAGTTTTCATGATGTATTCTCCATCTTTGTTTTCCATTTCTAGAGCTATGAACAACTAAACCCCTTTCATTGGGTTAGTGAGCTCTGTTGTAATTTGATGGATCAATACTAATTTTCATTACTCTTCTTCTATCTTTTCTCTTGATTTTACTAGAAAGCTTTCAATCTTCATCCAATTGGGTAGTTATCTTGGAAAAGAAGCTATTCATACTTGGATCTCTTTTGAACCTTGGAAGAGGAATGAAGAGATCATGCTAGAAATGCTTTCTCATGTTGGACCAAATTGGGTTTGGTTGGGTATGGTGACTATAATCCTACCAACACTTGATTTGGGAATGCATGTGGTA
Organism: Arachis ipaensis; assembly: GCF_000816755.2. NCBI lineage: Eukaryota > Viridiplantae > Streptophyta > Magnoliopsida > Fabales > Fabaceae > Arachis > Arachis ipaensis. The sequence continues at coordinate 89,427,838 of NC_029790.2, forward strand.
TAATCAGTGACCATACTTCATCTCTTCTCATGAGCAATTGACCAAGAAATTGGTTATTGATCAAGATTTGAGAGATTGAATTACCAAGAAATTGGAATTCAATCACTTAAGATTGCCAAGGAGATCAATGAATGCATTGATTGAGGAAGAGATGAAAATGAACTTGATCCGGAGAATGCAACATCTCCTAAGCCCAATGAATCCCCATTTCTGATCTTACCCATTCTCTTTAATTTTTTCAATTTACTTTTATGAGTATCTTCCCCATTCCCATTTAAGATTCTACAATTTACTTTCCGCCATTTACATTCAGCTCTTTATTTCCAGCAATTTACATTTTCTGCTATTTACTTTCCCGCCATTTAATTTCCTGCAACTCTCAAACCAAATTCTGCTTCACTCAAATAGAACATTCCTCTAATTAAAGTTGCTTGACCAATCAATCCCTATGGGATTCGACCTCACTCTATTGTGAGTTTTTACTTGACGACAATTCGGTATACTTGCCGAAGGAAAATTGTTGAGAGACAAATTTCCATGCTATCAATGCTCCCACTTAGTTAACCTCTAACTATGAAGGTAGGTCAAATGGATAAATCAATATGAATCCTCAAGTCCTAGTCAACTCCCAAGGAAAGACTAGAGTTAGTGGAATTCAAGTCAATTAGCAACTTTCAATTATCAATCAACAAAGGAGTTTGATAACTCAAGAGTCTCCAATTACTCAACCAAAGCTAAGAACATATAAAGCTAATTTAAAATCCAACCAAGCATTTTATCAAATACTTGGAAGGCACAACATAAAAGCATAGAAAATCAATAAGAGATAATAAATTCCAAACAACCAATTGAAAGCATCAATAACATAAATTGAAGAAAGCAACCATAATTATGAAATATCTCAAATTGCATTAAATAGAAAATCAAATCTAACATGAGAATTCATAAACCAATTGGCAACATAAAGTAATCAATAAGGGAAATAAATAAACTAGAATGCTAGAACTAATAAGAGTAGAAGAGAAACTAATTAAACTAAGATAGAAATCTGAAATTGGGAAGAATTAAACCTAAGAATCCTAAAACCTAGAGAGAGGAGAGAGCCTCTCTCTCTAGAAAACTATATCTAAAACCTAAAATTATGTGAATGAAAGTTGTATGAATGAATTCCCCTGATTCCCCCACTCTGTAGCTGATGAGCGGATATTTTATACGCTTTTTGGGGGTGATTTCATGTAGTTTTTAGTATGTTTTAGTTAGTTTTTAGTATATTTTTATTAGTTTTTAGGAAAAATTCATATTTCTGGACTTTACTAGGAGTTTGTGTGCTTTTCTGTGATTTCAGGTATTTTCTGGCTGAAATTGAGGGATCTGAGCAAAAATCTGATTCAGGCTAAAAAAAAGACTGCTGATGCTGTTGGATTCTGACCTGCTTACACTCGAAATAGATTTTCTGGAGCTACAAAAGTCCAACTGGCGCGCTCTCAATTGCGTTGGAAAGTAGACATCCAGCGCTTTCCAGCAATATATAATAGTCTATACTTTGCACAAAGATAAACGATGTAAACCGGCGTTTAACGCCAGTTCCATGTTCCATTCTGGCATTAAACGCCAGAAACAGGTTTCAAGTTGGAGTTAAACGCCTAAAACAGGTTACAACCTGGCGTTTAACTCCAGAAAGAGCCTAGGCATGTGTAAAGCTCAAGTTTCAGCCCCAGCACACACCAAGTGGGCCCCAGAAGTGGATTTCTGCACTATCTATCGTAGTTTACTCATTTTCTGTAAACCTAGGTTACTAGTTTAGTATTTAAACAACTTTTAGAGATTTATTTTGTGGCTCATGACATTTTTAGATCTGAACTTTGTATCTTTGATGGTATGAGTCTCTAAAGTCCATTTTTGGGGTTGAGGAGCTCTGCTGTGTCTCGATGAATTAATGCAACCATTTCTGTTTTCTATTCAAACACGCTTGTTTCTATCTAAGATATTCATTCGCACTTCAATATGATGAATGTGATGATCCGTGACACTCATCACCATTCTCAACCTATGAACGTGTGCCTGGAAACCACCTCCGTTCTACCTTAGATTGAATGAGTATCTCTGGGTTCCTGTCTCATGAGTCTGATCACCTCTCCTGACAACAGAACTTTCAGATCTGTGAGACCAGAGTCTTCGTGGTATAAGCTAGAATCCATTGGCAGCATTCTTGAGATCCAAAAAGTTTAAACCTTGTCTGTGGTATTCCGAGTAGGATCCGGGAAGGGATGACTGCAACGAGCTTCAAACTCGCGAGTGCTGGGCGTAGTGACAGATGTAAAAGGATCAATGGATCCTATTCCATCACAAGTGAGAACCGACAGATGATTAGCCATGTACATGGACCTTTTTCACTGAGAGGACGGATGGTAGTCATTGACAACGGTGATCCACCAACATACAGCTTGCCATGGAAGGAGCCTTGCGTGCATGAAGAAGATGACAGTAGGAAAGCAGAGATTCAGAAGACAAAGCATCTCCAAAACTCCAACATATTCTCCATTACTGCATAACAAGTATTTATTTCATGCTCTTTTATTCTTCGCAATTCAAACTGATAATCATAATTGATATCCTGACTAAGAGTTACAAGATAACCATAGCTTGCTTCAAGCCGACAATCTCCGTGGGACTCGACCTTTACTCACGTAAGGTATTACTTGGATGACCCAGTGCACTTGCTGGTTAGTGGTACGAGTTGTAAAAAGTGTGATTTACAATTTCGTGCACCAAGTTTTTGGCGCCGTTGCCGGGGATTGTTCGAGTTTGGACAACTGACGGTTTATTTTGTTGCTTAGATTAGGGAAAATTTATCTTTTTTGTTTAGAGTAACTAAAATTGCGTCTTCTATTATTGTTTTTGGTTGAAACTTTTTTTTTCCAGAATCCTTGTTTTCTTTTTCAATTTTTCTTTTTTTTTTCCTTCAAAAATTTTTATAAACTAATAATTGAGTTTTTTCTTTGAGTTTAATTTCATATTTTAAGTTTGGTGTCAATTGCCTGATTTTATTTTTCTCTCATTTTTTTTCGAATTATTAGTGCTCAGAATATAAAAGTTTTTAAGTTTGGTGTCCTTTTTGTTTCTGTTTTCTTAAAAATTTTTCAGAAGTTGTTCTTAGCATTCATCATGATATTCAAAGTTTTCCTATTTGTTTCCTTTGTTTTGATAAAAAAAATTTAAGTTTGGTGTCATTTTTTACTGTTTCTCCTCTTTCTTCATTAAATTCAAAAATATATTTTCTCTTTATTTTAATTAATTTTCGAATTTTCATTTAAAAATTCAGATTTTTTTATTTTAAAACTTTCTATTCTATCTTATCTTAGTTTTGAAATTTCAAAATTCAAAATCTTTTTCAAAAATCATATCCAAAATTTTTCAAATCTTCTTAATTAAGTAAGTATTTTTGTTTTCAAATTTATTTTTCTCTTAGTTTTCGAAATTTACATTTTAATTTCTAATTGTTTTATTTTATCTTATTCTTTTTATTTATTCTTAATAATTCAGTTTGTTTCTAATAAAATAAAATAAAAAAAACAAAAATATATTTTGTTTGTAATTCATATCAATTCCATTTTATCCATCATGACCTAAATGGAAATGAACAGTTCAGAAGGACTCTGGGGTCATATGCTAACCCCATTACTGCTGCATATGGGAGTAGCATCTGTATACCTCCCATCAAAGCAAGAAGTTTTGAGCTAAATCCTCAACTCATTGTCATGGTGCAGCAAAATTGCCAGTATTTCGGTCTTCCACAGGAAGAACCTACTGAGTTTCTGGCGCAGTTCTTGCAAATTGCTAACACAGTGCGTGACAAGGAGGTAGATCAGGATGTATACAGGTTGTTACTGTTTCCTTTTGCTGTAAAAGATCAAGCTAAGAGGTGGTTAAATAACCAATCCACATCAAGCATAAGAACATGGACACAGTTATCAGACAAATTCCTGAATCAATATTTCCCTCCAAAAAGAATGACACAGCTAAGGTTGGACATCCAAGGCTTTAAACAAGAGGATGATGAATCCCTTTATAACGCCTGGGAGAGGTACAGAGGGATGCTAAGGAAATGCCCTTCTGAAATGTTTTCAGAGTGGGTGCAATTAGACATCTTTACTATGGGCTTACAGAAAAAGCTCAGGTATCTCTAGACCACTCAGCTGGTGGATCTATACACATGAGAAAAACTATTGAAGAAACTCAAGAGCTTATTGATATAGTTGCTAGAAATCAGCATCTGTACATAAGTAGTGGGTCCTCCATAAAAGAAGAAGCCAAAGCAGTATCTACTGAACTTGGTCCTCCAGAACAAGTTGCTGAACTCAATCAACAATTGTGTTTTCTAACAAAACAGCTAGCAGAATTCAAGGAGATGCTACAAGACACTAAAAATGCTAATAAAAATATGGAAGCACAATTGAATCAGACAAAACAGCAGTTATCAAAGCAGATAACAGAAGAGTGCTAGGCAGTTCAATTAAGAAGTGGAAAAATATTAAATACCTCACTTCAGAGCAGCAGAAAGCCAAGAAAAGAACAACTGACAGAGGATGAGCAAAATATTATCCAAAATCCCTCTAAGGACAGTAAGAGCCCAGAGAGGAATAACTCTGGCATTCAAACGCCAGAAAAGGATGCAAAGCTGGCGTTAAACGCCCAACCCACGCGCAGTTCTGGCGTTCAAACGCCAGAAACAGGCAAGGAGCTAGCGTCAAACGCCCAATGGAAGCTCAGTTCTGGCGTTCAAATGCCAGAAACAGGTAAGAAGTTGGCGTCCAACGCCAATCCAGCTTCCAACCCTGGCATTCAAATGCCAGTGAGGGATCAGACACACACAAGTGCTGATAGCAACCCCTCTAAAAAGGCTTCTCCAACCACCTCTGTAGGAAATAAACCTGTAGCAACTAAGGTTGAGGAATACAAAGCCAAGATGCCTTATCCTCAAAAACTCCACCAAGAGGAGCAGGATAAGCAATTTTCCCGCTTCGCAGACTATCTCAGGACTCTTAAAATAAAGATTCCGTTTGCAGAGGCACTTGAACAAATACCCTCTTATGCCAAGTTCATGAAAGAGATCTTGAGTCATAAGAAGGATTGGAGATAAACTGAAAGAGTTCTCCTCACTGAAGAATGCAGTGTAGTCATTTTGAAAAGCTTCCCAGAAAAGCTTAAAGATCCCGGGAGCTTTATGATACCATGCATATTAGAGGGTAATTGCACCAAGACAGCTTTATGTGATCTTGGGGCAAGTACCAACCTAATACCTGCATCCACTATCAGAAAGCTTGGTTTAACTGAAGAAGTCAAACCAACCCGGATATGTCTCCAACTTGCTGATGGCTCCATTAAATACCCATCAGGCGTGATTGAAGACATGATTATCAGGGTTGGGCCATTCGCCATTCCCACTGACTTTGTAGTGCTGGAAATAGAGGAGCACAAGAGTGCTACTCTCATTCTAGGAAGACCTTTCCTAGCAACTGGACGAACTCTCATTGATGTCCAAAAGGGGGAAGTAACCTTGAGAGTCAATAAGGATGAGTTTAAGTTAAATGCTGTCAAAGCCATGCAGCATCCAAACACACCAAAAGACTGCATGAAAGTTGATCTTATTGACTCTTTGGTAGAGGAGATCAACATGGCTGAGAGTCTCGAATCAGAGCTAGAAAACATCTTTAAAGATGTCAAGCCTGATCTGGAGGATTCATAGGAAATAAAAGAGCCTCTGAAAATTCCTCAGGAAGAGGAAAAACCTCCTAAACCCGAGCTCAAACCACTACCACCATCCCTGAAATATGCATTTCTAGGAGAAGGTGACACTTTTTCGGTGATCATAAGCTCTGCTTTAAATCCACAGGAAGAGGAAACACTACTTCAAGTGCTAAGGACACACAAGACAGCTCTTGAGTGGTCCATAAGTGATCTTAAGGGCATCAGCCCAGCAAGATGCATGCACAAGATCCTATTGGAGGACAATGCTAAGCCAGTGGTTCAACCACAGAGGCGGCTAAATCCAGCCATGAAGGAAGTGGTGCAGAAAGAGGTCACCAAGTTACTGGAGGCTGGGATTATTTATCCTATTTCTGATAGCCCCTGGGTGAGCCCTGTCCAAGTTTTTCCCAAGAAGGGAGGCATGACAGTGATTCATAATGAAAAAAATGAACTGGTTCCTACAAGAACAGTTACAGGGTGGCGTATGTGTATTGACTACAGAAGGCTCAATACAGCCACCAGGAAGGATCACTTTCCTTTACCATTCATAGACCAGATGCTAGAGAGACTAGCAGGTCATGAATATTACTACTTTTTGGATGGCTTTTCAGGCTACAACCAAATTGCAGTAGATCCTCAGGACCAAGAGAAAACAGCATTCACATGTCCTTTTGGAGTGTTTGCCTACAGAAGGATGTCTTTTGGTCTGTGCAATGCACCTGTAACCTCTCAGAAGTGCATGCTCTCTATCTTCTCTGATATGGTAGAGAAATTCTTGGAAGTCTTCATGGATGACTTTTCAGTATTTGGAGACTCATTCAGCTCCTGCCTTGACCATTTAGCACTTGTTCTGAAAAGATGCCAAGAGACCAACCTGGTTTTAAACTGGGAAAAATGTCACTTTATGGTGACTGAAGGAATTGTCCTTAGGCATAAAATTTTAAACAAGGGAATAGAAGTGGATCAAGCTAAAGTGGAAGTAATTGAAAAACTACCACCACCTGCCAATGTTAAGGCAATTAGAAGCTTTCTGGGGCATGCAGGATTCTATAGGATGTTTATAAAGGATTTTTCAAAAATTGCAAAACTTCTAAGCAACCTGCTAGCTGCTGACACGCCATTTGTGTTTGACACAGAGTGTATGCAGGCGTTTGAAACTCTGAAAGCTAAGCTGGTCACAGCACCAGTTATTTCTGCACCAGACTGGACATTACCATTCGAACTAATGTGTGATGCCAGTGACCATGCCATTGGTGCAGTATTGGGACAGAGGCATAACAAGCTTCTGCATGTCATTTATTATGCTAGCCGTGTTTTAAATGATGCCCAAAAAATTACACAACCACAGAAAAGGAATTACTTGCAGTGGTTTATGCCATTGACAAGTTTAGATCATACTTAGTAGGATCAAAAGTGATTGTGTACACTGACCATGCTGCTCTTAAATATCTACTTACAAAGCAGGATTCAAAACCCAGGCTCATAAGATGGGTGTTGCTTCTGCAAGAGTTTAACATAGAAATAAGAGACAGAAAAGGGACAGAAAACCAAGTGGCTAATCATCTATCCCCGATAGAACCAGTAGAAGGGGCGTCCTTTCCCTCTATTGAGATCTCTGAAACCTTTCCAGATGAGCAATTGTTTGCCATTCAGGAAACACCATGGTTTGCAGACATTGCAAACTATAAAGCTGCAAGATTTATACCCAAGGAGTACAGCAGGCAACAAAAGAAAAAATTAATTACTGATGCAAAGTACTACTTGTGGGATGAACCCTATCTCTTTAAGAGATGTGCAGACGGAATAATCCGTAGGTGTGTGCCTAGAGAAGAAGCACAGAAGATCTTATGGCATTGCCATGGGTCACAATATGGAGGCCATTTCGGAGGTGAGCGAACAGCCACCAAGGTCCTCCAATGTGGCTTCTACTGGCCTACCCTCTATAGAGATTCCCGAGAGTTTGTACGTAACTGTGACAGTTGCCAGAGGGCTGGTAATATGCTTCATGGTTACTGATAAACCATTATTTTATGATTTATATTGTGCTTAATTGTGTGGTTTTATCAAATCTTTACCCACTTATTCATTAAATAAGCATGCATTTATAATTCCTTCCTAAAAATGCTTTATGGTTGAAAACTTGCTTCCTAGAGACTTTTAATTTTGTATTTTAACTCCCCTTTATTCCATTCGATGCCGTGATCTGTGTGTTAAGTGTTTCAGGCTTTATAGGGCATGAATGACTTGGAGATTGGAAAGGAAGTTTGCAAAAATGGAAGGAACACAAGAAATTAAGGAGATGACCAGCGAGAAGTGACGCGGACGCATGGCTCACGCGACCGCGCAGATTGGAGACTGCACCAGTGTCGCGAAGGCGTGGACGACGCGCACGCGTGGCAAGGCAAAATGCTGGATGACGCGAACGCCTGGATGACGTGATCGCGTGACATGCGCGATCTGCAGAATTCGCTGGGGGAAATTTTGGGCCCTGTTTTGAACCAGTTTTCGGCCCAGAAAAGCAGATTAGAGCAAGGGAACATGCAGAGACAGAACAGAACATTCATTCCACATAGTTTTAGTTTTTTAGATCTGATTTTACCTCTCCTCTAGTTTTTCTCTCTACACATCCATAGTTCTTAGGATTTGATTTTATTTCTTTTTGGATCGGAACATTGGGAAGAGTTATTACCTCCGTCAAGACTTTTGCAACTCGTTGGGAGACGACCTGGGATTCATACTCCCAGTATTTTAATTTTAATTTTAATTTTGTGACAATCCTTCTAAATTGATAAGTGGATTTTTGGTTGGTTAAGAACTGTACTTGCAACGTATCTCTTATAATAAATTCTTAACTCGTCAATTTCCGCTATGTCAATGTTTGGCGCCGTTGCCGGGGAGTTGCAACTGAGTGCTAAGTTATTGATTGAAATTTATTTATTTTCATTTTATTTTATTTTTGCTACTATGAGCTACATGTTTCTTTCGATAAATGACGCGTTCACTTCTAGATCCAAGCTTGCCAGTATTTGATCCTGAGATTGAAAGAACTATCTCACAAATAAGGCAAGCTCGGCGTCGGTTAATCCTCTCTGAGGGCGAATCTGAAACGTCACTTGAGGAAAAAACAAGCTCCCTTTCTGCTGATTCGGTTGATTTACGTGTAGGTGACATGGCAGCACCTAGGAGAATTACTATCCAGGAGGCTGGAGCCCCTGATTTCACAATGCAACCGTTTCAAGCGCATCACTCAGCAGTGGCTACAGACTTTAAAATAAAGACTGCACTGCTCAACTTGATGCCTAAGTTTCATGGCTTACCTGCTCAAGAGCCTATCAAGCACCTGAGGAATTTCCAAGCAGCCTGTTCTACTGTCAGGTGTGATGGTGCAGATAAAACTTCTATTCTGTTGAAAGCTTTCCCATTCTCTCTTGAGGAAAAAGCAAGAGAGTGGTACTACACTTAACCCGCAGCAACCGTTTTTGACTGGGATACGCTCAGAAGAGAATTTTTGGAAAAATTCTTTCCAGTCGAAGTTACTGATAAACTGAGGAAGGACATTTCCATGATTGTCCAGGACGAATCCGAGACTCTCTATGAATATTGGGAGCGCTTCAACAATCTTCTGGAAGCATGCCCCCACCATATGATTGACAAGATAGTGTTGCTCGGCTACGTCACACAAGGCATGAGGCCCCAAGATAAAACCACATTGGAGAGTGCTAGCAATGGGTCTATAAAAAAGTACAAGACCACTGATGAGGCATGGCAATTGATCAGTGACTTGGCTGAGTCTACAAGGAATCACAGGCAGAAACAAAGTCGCTCAAAGGCTGTTGCAGAGGTATCTTCTAGCAAAGAAACTATTGCTCTGGCTCAGAGTATATGTGAAATGACCAACTTACTGAAGCAGATGCAGCTGAGTCAACAACAAGCATAGCAAAGGCAACAGTTAGTCCCACAGAGAGTGTGTGGGATCTGCGCCGATTACAACCATTATACTGATGAATGTCCGTAGCTCCAGCAGGAAGACAATACTGTGGCAGCCACTCATAACTTCTATAACCGCCCTAACCAAGGGTACAATCAAGGTGGCAGTTACAGCCATGGATGGCAGGACAACTCTAACCAGAATTGGAGGGACAACAATAACAGAGGAGGTAGAGACAATCAAGGATATCAGAGGTGGAATAATAACAACAACAGGCAGCAGAACCAGAACCAGCCTTACAGAGCACGCCACCTGAGGCAGTTGGTGTGCGAAATCGTGATCATTGCTTCCTTGGTAACGGCGCTAAAAACTCAATATGCACGTTCATGATCTTAATTCTATTTCACAACTTTGTACAACTAACCAGCAAGTGTACTGGGTCGTCCAAGTAATAAACCTTACCTGAGTAAGGGTCGATCCCACGGAGATTGTTGGTATGAAGCAAGCTATGGTCATCTTTTAAATCTCAGTCAGGCGGATATTAAATTGTATTAAGAAATTATAGTGGATGAAAATAAATAAAATAGGATAGAGATACTTATGTAAAATATTGGTGAGAATTTCAGATAAGCGTATAGAGATGCTTTCGTTCCTCTGAACCTCTGCTTTCCTACTGTCTTCATCCAATCTTTCCTACTCCTTTCCATGGCAAGCTGTATGTAGGGCATCACCGTTGTCAATAGCTACATCCCATCCTCTCTGTGAAAATGGTCCGATGCGCTGTCACTGCATGGCTAATCATCTGGAGGTTCTCGATCATACTGGAATAGGATTCACCCTCCTTTTGCGTCTGTCACTACGCCCAGTACTCGCGAGTTTGAAGTTCGTCACAGCCATCCCTTCCCGGATCCTACTCGGAATACCACAGACAAGGTTTAGAATTTCCGGATCTCAGGAATGGCCATCCATGGGTTCTAACTTATACCACGAAGATTCTAATATCTCGGACTCGGTCCTCTGTATTAGATATCCAAGAGATACTCATTCTAGCTTGTTTGCATGTAGAACGGAAGTGTTTATCAGGCACGCGTTCGTAGGTGAGAATGATGATGAGCGTCACATAATCATCACATTCATCATGTTCTTGGGTGCGAATGGATATCTTAGAATAGGAATAAGCTTGAATTGAATAGAAAAACAGTAGTACTTTGTATTAATTCATGAGGAACAGCAGAGCTCCACACCTTAATCTATGGAGTGTAGAAACTCTACCGTTGAAAATACATAAGTGATAATGGTCCAGGCATAGCCGAATGGCCAGCCCCCATGAAAGTCTAAGATAGCATAAAACTAATCAAAGATGATCCGAAGATCGCATAAATTCCTATTTATACTAAACTAGTTACTAGGGTTTACAGAAATGAGTAAATGATGCAGAAATTCACTTCCGGGGCCCACTTGGTGTGTGCTTGGGCTGAGCTTGAAGTTTACACGTGGAGAGGTCATTCTTGAAGTTGAACGCCAGTTTGTAACGTGTTTCTGGCATTGAACTCCACTTTGCAACTTGTTTCTGGCGCTGAACGCAAGACTACAACATAGAACTGGCGTTCAATGCCAGTTTGCGTCATCTAAACTCGAGAAAATATAGACTATTATATATTTCTGGAAAGCCCTGGATGTCTACTTTCCAACGCAATTGGAAGCACACCATTTGGAGTTCTGTAGCTCCAGAAAATCCACTTTGAGTGCAGGGAGGTCAGAATCCAACAGTATCTGCAGTCCTTCTTCAACCTCTGAATCTGATTTTTGCTCAAGTCCCTCAATTTCAGCCAGAAAATATCTGAAATCACAGGAAAATATACAAACTCATAGTAAAGTCCAAAAATATAATTTTTATTTAAAAACTAATAAAAATATACTAAAAACTAGCTAAATCATACTAAAAACTATGTAAAAACAATGCCAAAAAGCGTATAAATTATCCGCTCATCACAACACCAAACTTAAATTGTTGCTTGTCCCCAAGCAACTGAAAATAATATAGGATAAAAAGAAGAGAATATACTATAAATTCCAAAATATCAATGAAACTTAGTTCCAATCAGATGAGTGGGACTTGTAGCTTTTTGCCTCTTAAATAGTTTTGGCATCTCGCTTTATCCATTGAGGTTCAGAATGATTGGCATCTATAGGAACTCAGAGTTCAGATAGTGTTATTGATTCTCCTAGTTCAATATGTTGATTCCTAAACACAGTTACTTTATGAGTCTTGGCCGTGGCCCTAAGCACTTTGTTTTCCAGTATTACCACCGGATACATAAATGCCACAGACACATAATTGGGTGAACCTTTTCAGATTGTGACTCAGCTTTGCTAAAGTCCCCAATTAGAGGTGTCCAGGGTTCTTAAGCACACTCTTTTTTTGCTTTGGACCTTGACTTTAACCGCTCAGTCTCAAGTTTTCACTTGACACCTTCACACCACAAGCACATGGTTAGGGACAGCTTGGTTTAGCCGCTTAGGCTAGGATTTTATTCTTGTAGGCCCTCCTATCCACTGATGCTCAAAGCCTTGGATCCTTTTTATTTACTCTTGCCTTTTGGTTTTAAGGGCTATTGGCTTTTTTCTCTTGCCTTTTGGTTTTAAGAGCTTTTGGCTTTTTCTGCTTGCTTTTTCTTTTTCTTTCTCTCTTTTTTTTTCTACAAGCTTTTGTATTCACTGCTTTTTCTTGCTTCAAGAATCATTTTTATGATTTTTCAGATTATCAAATAACATGTCTCCTTTTTCCTTATTCTTCAAGAGCCAACATATTTAACATTCATAAACATCAACTTCAAAAGACATATGCACTGTTCAAGCATTCATTCAGAAAACAAAAAGTATTGTCACCACATCAAAATAATTAAACTAGTTTCAAGGATGAATTCGAAACCCTGTACTTCTTGTTCTTTTGTTTTTAAAATAGTTTTCATTTAAGAGAAGTGATGGATTCATATTCATGACTTTAAGGCATAGACACTTAGACACTAGTGATCATACAGTAAAGACACAAACATAAATAAAACATAAAGCTCAAAAATCGAAAAAACAGGAAAATAAATAAACAAGGAGATTAAGGAATGAGTCCACCTTAGTGAGGGTGGCGTCTTCCTCTTCTTGAAGAACCAATGGTGCTCTTGAGCTCCTCTATGTCTCTTCTTTGTCTTTGTTGTTCCTCCCTCATAGCTCTTTGATCTTCTCTAATTTCATGGAGGATGATGGAATGCTCTTGGTGCTCCATCCTTAGTTGTCCCATGTTGGAACTTAATTCTCCTACGGAGGTGTTGATTTGCTCCCAATAGTTTTGTGGAGAAAAGTGCATCCCTTGAGGCATTAGTGGTTATGGAAAAACAAAAAAAGCAATGCTTTTTCCACACCAAACTTAAAATGTTTGCTCATCCTCGAGCAAAAGAAGAAAGAGGATGAGAAAAAGAAGAGATGGAGGAGATGGAGGTGTGTGAATGGTTCGGCCACTGGGGGTTTTAGGTGGTTATGATGTGTGAAAAGGAAGGAGTGATGGTTTGAATTTGAGTGGGTGGGTGTAGGTGGGTGTATGATGGTTTTGGAGGGGAATTGGAGGTGATTGGTGGAGGTTATTTTGGGGAAGGGTGTTTATTGGGAAGAGAGGATGAATGTTGAGAAGAGGGAAGAATATGAGTAGAGGTAGGTGGGTATCCTGTGGGGTCCACAGATGCTGAGATGATCCTGTGGGGTCCACAGATTCTGAGGTGTCAAGGATTTGCATCCCTGCACCAATTAGGCATGTAAAACGCCTTTGCATGCAATTCTGGCGTTTAAACGCTGAATTGATGCTTGTTCTGGGCGTTCAACACCCAGATGCAGCATGTTTCTGGCGTTGAACGCCAGTTCTATGCTTGTTTCTGGCGTTCAGCGCCAGCTCTTCCCAGGGTGCATTCCTGGCATTTGAACGCCAGGATGTTGCTTGTTTCTGGCGTTCAACGCCAGATCCATGCTCTGTTCTGGCGTTGAACGCCAGCCAGATGCTCCTTACTGGCGTTTAAACGCTAGTAAGTCCTTCCTCCAGGGTGTGATTTTTCTTCTGCTGTTTTTGATTCTGTTTTTAATTTTTGTATTTATTTTGTGACTTCACATGATCATGAACCTAATAAAACATGAAAGAACAATGAAAATAAAAATAAAATTAGATAAATAAAAATTGGGTTGCCTCCCAACAAGTGCTTCTTTAATGTCACTAGCTTGACAGTGGGCTCTCACGGAGCCACACAGGTGATCAGGTTAATTTAATAGACTCCCAACACCAAACTTGGAGTTTGGATATGGGAGTTCAACACCAAACTTAGAGTTTGGCTGAGGCCTCCCAACACCAAACTTAGAGTTTGACTGTGGGGGCTTTAGTTGACTCTGTACTGAGAGAAGCTTCTCATGCTTTCTCTCCATGGTTACAGAAGGAGATCCTTGAGTTTTAAACACAAGGTTGTCCTCATTCAGTTGAAGGACCAACTCTCCTCTATCTACATCAATCACAGCTCTTGTTGTGGCTAAGAAGGGTCTTCCAAGGATGATGGATTCATCCTCATCCTTTCCAGTGTCTAGGATTATGAAATCAGCAGGGATGTAAAGGCCTTTAACCTTTACTATCATGTCCTCTACTAGTCCATAAGCCATTTTCATAGATTTGTCTGCCATCTCTAATGAGAAATTGGCATCCTGTACCTCAAGGATTCCTAGTTTCTCCATTACAGAGAGTGGCATGAGATTTATCCCTGACCCAAGGTCACATAGAGCCTTTTCAAAGGTCATGGTGCCTATGGTACAAGGTATTAGGAACTTTCCAGGATCCTGTTTCTTCTGAGGTAATGTCAGTTGATCCAGATCATTCAGTTCATTGATGAGCAAGGGATGTTCATCTTCCCAAGTCTCATTGCCAAATAATTTGGCATTCAGCTTCATGATTGCACCAAGGTACTTGGCAACTTGCTCTTCAGTAACATCCTCATTCTCTTCAGAAGAAGAATACTCATCAGAGCTCATGAAGGGCATAAGGAGGTTCATTGGAATCTTTATGGTCTCTAGATGAGCCTCAGATTCCTTTGGTTCCTCAGAGAGAAACTCCTTGTTGATCACTGGACGTCCCAGGAGGTCTTCCTCACTGGGATTCACGTCCTCTTCCGCTTTTGTGGGTTCGGCCATGATTGATATATCAATGGCCTTGCACTCTCTCTTTAGATTCTCTTCTGTATTGCTTGGGAGAGTACTAGGAGGTGTTTCAGTGATTTTCTTACTCAGCTGGCCCACTTGTGCCTCCAAATTTCTTATGGAGGACCTTGTTTCACTCATGATACTTAGAGTAGTCTTGGACAGATCAGAGACTAAGTTTGCTAAATTAGAGGTAATTTGTTCAGAGTTCTCTGTCTGTTGCTGAGAAGATGATGGAAAAGGCTTGCTATTGCTAAACCTGTTTCTTCCACTATTATTAAAGCCTTGTTGAGGCTTTTGTTGATCCTTCTATGAGAGATTTGGATGATTTCTCCATGAGGGATTATAGGTGTTTCCATAAGGTTCACCCATGTAATTCACCTCTGCTATTGCAGGGTTCTCAGGATCATAAGCTTCTTCCTCAGAAGATGCCTCTTGAGTACTGTTGGATGATTCCTTCAATCCATTTAGACTCTGAGAGATCATATTGACTTGCTGAGTCAATATTTTATTCTGAGCCAATATGGCGTTCAGAGTATCAATTTCAAGAACTCCCTTCTTCTGAGGCGTCTCATTATTCACGGAATTTCTCTCAGAAGTATACATGAATTGATTATTTGCAACCATGTTAATAAGTTCTTGAGCTTCTGCAGGCGGAGTTTTCGACTCGTTCGAATCTCACCTACAAGTCTGGAAGTTCGTTTTTCTACCACTTAGGGAGATACTTCGAACCCTTTCTATGTTCGTCTACTGGTTTTCCACAGGAGGACTGTACGAAAGTCTTACCTGGTAAGACCTATATAAGATAATACCAGACAGACTCAAGAGGTTCTACAGTGACCTGGTAAGACGTCCACCTAGGTAAGTGGATTTCTTTTG
>NC_029790.2:89443634-89486322 GCF_000816755.2 Arachis ipaensis
TCTTTGGGTTGAGAGTCCAACCACACTCTAGCTCTGTCTCTTACAGCAAAAGGGAAAAGCATGAGCCTGTAGACTTCAGGATCTACTCCATTAGTCTTAACAGTCTCACAGATCTGCAGGAACTCAGTTAAAAACTGGTAGGGATCTTCTGATGGAAGTCCATGGAATTTGTAGTTCTGTTACATTAGAGCAACTAATTGAGGTTTCAGCTCAAAATTGTTTGCTCCAATGGTGGGGATTGAGATGCTTCTTCCATCAAACTTGGAAGTAGGTGTAGTATAATCGCCAAGCATCCTCCTTGCATTATTATTATTTTTGGCTGCCATCTCCTCTTCCTGTTCGAAAATTTCTGTAAGGTTGTCTCTGGATTGTTGTATTTTAGCTTCTCTTAGTTTCCTTTTTAGAGTCCTTTCAGGTTCAGGGTCTACTTCAACAAGAATGTTCTTGTCCTTGCTCCTGCTCATATGAAAAAGAAGATAACAAGAAAAGAAAAGGAATCCTCTATGTCACAGTAAAGAGGTTCCTTATTGTTAGTAGAAGAAGAAAGGGAATAGGAGTGAAGAAGAATAGATAATCCAAACACAAGGGTGAGGATAGGAGCAGAGGTATGAGATGAAAAAAAGTGTTAGTAGATGAATAAATAAAATTGAATTTAAAAATTAAAGTTGAAAATTGAATTTGAAATCAAATTAAATTAAAATTAAAACAATTAGTTAATTAAAAAAAGGAAATTTGAAAAAGAGGGAAGTATTTTCGAAAATTAGAGAGAGAGAGTTAGTTAGGTAGTTTTGAAAAAAGATAAGAATCAAACAAAAAGTAATGTGGTTAATTGAAAAAGATTTGAAAATTAAATTTGAAAAGATAAGAAGATAGGAAGTTAGAAAAGATATTTTAAAATCAAATTTTTGAAAAAGATATAATTTAAAAAGATATGATAGAAAGATATGATTAAAATTAGTTTGAAAAAGATTTGAATTTTAAAATCAAAATTAATGACTTGACTCACAAGTAATCACAAGATATGATTCTAGAACTTAAAGTTTGAATCTTTCTTAACAAGAAAGTAACAAACTTGAAATTTTTGAATCAAAATATTAATTGTTGATAATATTTTCGAAAATTATGAGATAGAATTAAGAAAAAGATTTTTGAAAATTTTTTTTTATAATTTTCGAAAATAAATAAGAAAAATGAAAAAGATTCGATTTTTGAAAAATATTTTGAAAAAGATAAGATTTTCAAATTGAAAATTTGATTTGATTCATAAGAAACAACTAAATTTTAAAAATTTTTGACTAAATCAAATCAAATTTTTGAAAATTATGAGTGAAATAAGGGAAAGATATATTTTTTTTTTGAATTTTTAATGAAGAAAAAGAAAAACATGAAAAAGACTCATAACATAAAAATTATTAATCAAAACACATAATGCATGCGAGAACACTTTGAATGTCAAGATGAACACCAACAACACTTTGAAGATCAAGATGAACATCAAGACTTATTTTTGAAAATTTTTAAGAAAAGAAAAACATGCAAGACACCTGGTGCACGAAATTGTGATGTCCAGGCTCAAACAATCCCTGGCAACGTGAGCAACTTGGTACGCGTAATCGTGATTACACTTTAATTATGGAAAATTCATGGCTCTTTCTTTCCCTGGCAATGGCGCCAAGAACATGGTGCCAATACCATGGTTCACAACTTCGATACAACTAACCAGCAAGTGCACTGGGTCGTCCAAGTAATACCTTACGTGAGTAAGGGTCGAATCCCACGGAGATTGTCGGTATGAAGCAAGCTATGGTCACCTTGCAAATCTCAGTTAGGCAGATATAAATTGATAATGGTGTTTTCGAATATTAATTAATAGAATAGGGATAGAAATACTTATGCAGAAATGCCGCCATCATTCTAGCTTACGCCACGAAGATTCTGGTTAGGAGATCTAAGAGATATTCATTCTAGCTTATTTCATGTAGAACGGAAGTGTTTGTCAGGCACGTGTTCATAGGGGAGAATGGTGATGAGCGTCACACATAATCATCACCTTCATCACGTTCTTGGGTGAGAATGGATATCTTAGAAGCGAAATAAGATGAATTGAATAGAAAACAGTAGTACTTTGCATTAATTTTTGAGGAACAGCAGAGCTCCACACCTTAATCTATGGAGTGTAGAAACTCTACCGTATGAAAATACATAAGTGAAGGTCCAGGCATGGCCGAGATGGCCAGCCCCTCTGATCTAAGAACAATGCATTAAAAGATGATCCTAAGATCCTAAGATGATCAAAAGATAATCCAAAGATTTCTAATACAGTAGTAAGAGGTCCTATTTATAATAAACTAGCTACTAGGGTTTACATGAGTAAGTAATTAATGCATAAATCCACTTCCGGGGCCCACTTGGTGTGTGCTTGGGCTGGGCTTAAGTATTGCACGTGTAGAGGTCCTTTTTGGAGTTGAACGCCAGCTTTTGTGCCAGTTTGGGCTTTCAACTCTGGTTTTGGCTCCTTTTCTGGCGCTGGACGCCAGGTTTGGGTAGAAAGCTGGCGTTTGAACGCCAGTTTACGTCGTCTATTCTTGGCCAAAGTATGGACTATTATATATTACTGAAAAGCCCTGGATGTCTACTTTCCAACGCAATTGGAAGCGCGCCATTTCGAGTTTTGTAGCTCCAGAAAATCCATTTTGAGTGTAGGGAGGTCAGAATCCAACAGCATCAGCAGTCCTTCTTCAACCTCTGAATCTGATTTTTGCTCAAGTCCCTCAATTTCAGCCAGAAAATACCTGAAATCACAGAAAAACACACAAACTCATAGTAAAGTCCAGAAATGTGGGAACCGGTTTGCTTTTTGAGTCAATTTTCCATTGAGCTCCTTCTACACATATGTCTATAAGGACTTGGTCCAACCTTTGATCAAAGTTAACTCTCCTTGTGTAGGGGCGTGCGTTCTCTTCCATGTTTGGCAAGTTGAACGCCAACCTCACATTCTCCGGATTAAAATCTAAGTATTTCCCCCGAACCATTGTAACATAGTTCTTTGGATCCGGGTTCCTACTTTGATCAGGGTTCTTGGTGATCCATGCATTAGCATAGAACTCTTGAACCATTAGGATGCCGACTTGTTGGATGGGACTTCCCAACTTCTTCTTTGAATTTCATGTCGGATCTCCGGATACTCATTTCTTTTGAGTTTGAAAGGGACCTCAGGGATCACCTTCTTCTTGGCCACAACATCATAGAAGTGGTCTTGATGGGCTTTGGAGATGAACCTTTCCATCTCCCATGACTCGGATGTGGAAGCTTTTGTCTTCCCTTTCCCCTTTCTAGAGGATTCTCCGGTCTTAGGTGCCATCAATGGTAATGGAAAAACAAAAAGCTTATGCTTTTACCACACCAAACTTAGAATTTTGCTCGCCCTCGAGCAAGAGAAGAAAGAATGGATGAAGAAGAAGAAAAAAATGGAGGAGAGGGAGAGTGGGGAGTGTTTCGGCCAAGAAGGGTGTAGAGGGGTGTGTTGTGTGAATTTGATGAAGAATGGAGGGCTTTATATAGGGAAGGGATGGGGGAAAGGTTTCGGCCATATGGGTGGGTTTGGGTGGGAAATTGGTTTTGAATTTTGAAGGTAGGTGGGGTTTATGAGGTAGGTTTATGGGGGAAGAGTGGATGGATGTGAGTGGTGAAGAGGTGATGGGGAAGAGAGTTTGAGGTGATTGGTGAAGGGTTTTTTGGGAAGAGTGTTTATGGGGTTGTGTGAAAGAAAGTGGTGAGAAGAAGTGAGTGGAGGTAGGTGGGGATTCTGTGGGGTCCACAGATCCTGAGTGGATCCTGTGGGGTCCACAGATCCTGAGGTGTTCAAGGATTTACATCCCTGCACCCATTAGGCATGTAAAAATGCCTTTGCACCCAACTCTGGGCGTTCAGCGCCAGGTTGGTGGCCATTTTGGGCGTTCAACTCCCATTTGTGTGCCATTTCTGGTGTTGAACGCCAGAACCATGCCTGTTCTGGCGTTCAGCGCCCAGAAGCTGCCCATTTTGGGCGTTCAGCGCCAGAACCATGCTCTGTTCTGGCGCTGAACGCCAGACAGATGCTCCTCCAGGGTGTGATTTTTCTTCTGCTGTTTTTGATTCCGTTTTCAATTTTTATATTTATTTTGTGACTTCACATGATCATGAACCTATAAAGACATATAATTAAGAAAAATATAGTTAGATAAATAAAAATTGGGTTGCCTCCCAACAAGCGCTTCTTTAATGTCAATAGCTTGACAGTGGGCTCTCATGGAGCCTCACATATGTGCAGAGCTTTGTTGAGACTCTCCAACACCAAACCTAGAGTTTGGATATGGGAGTTCAACACCCAACTTAGAGTTTGGTTGTGGCCTCCCAACACCAAACTTAGAGTTTGACTGTGGGGGCTCTGGTTGACTCTGCTTTGAGAGAAGCTTTTCCTGCTTCCTCTCCATGGTTGCAAAGGGAGATCCTTGAGTTTTATCCTTGCTCCTGCTCATATGACAAAGAAGAAGGCACAGAAAAATAATAATAATAATAGAGATCCTTTATACCACAGTATAGGGATCCCTGCATGAGTAGAAGAAGAGGGGGAGACAAAGAATGTAATGTAATGGAAGAAACACAACTGTGAGGAGGGTTGAGATGTGAGATGAGATGTTAGTAAATGAATAAATAAATAGAATAAGATGGAAGAGGGAGAATTTTCAAAAAATATTTTTGAAAAAGAGTTAGTGATTTTCGAAAATGGTTTTTGAAAAATGTTAGTAATTTTTCGAAAATTTTTAAAATCAAAAATAAAAATAAGAATAATTAGTTAATTAAAAAGAAATTTTTGAAAAAGAGGGAAGATATTTTCGAAAATTAGAGAGAGAGAGTTAGTTAGGTAGTTTTAAAAAAGTTAAGAAACAAACAAAAAGTTAGTTAGTTAGTTGAAACAAATTTTGAAAAGATAAGAAGTTAGGAAGTTAGAAAGGATATTTTGAAATCATATTTTTGAAAAAAATAAGATAAGAAGATATTTTGAAAAGATATGATTGAAATTGGTTTTTGAAAAAGATTTGATTTTTAAAATCACAATTAATGACTTGATTCACAAGAAATCACAAGATATGATTCTAGAACTCAAAGTTTGAATCTTTCTTAACAAGTAACAAACTTCAATTTTTTGAATCAAAACATTAATTGATTATGTTATTTTCGAAAATTATGATATAAAATAAGAAAAAGATTTTTGAAAAAGATTTTGAAAAAGATAAGATTTTCAAATTGAAAATTTGATTTGACTCATAAGAAACAACTTGATTTTAAAAATTTTTGAAAAAGTCAATCCAAATTTTCGAATTTGATGAGAGATTCAAGAATGCATATGAAAAACAAGAAAAGACACAAAACAAAAAATCATCAAGATCAAACAAGAAGACTTACCAAGAACAACTTGAAGATCATGAGGAACACTATGAATGCATGGAAATTTTCGAAAAATGCAACATGCATATGCAAATGACACCAAACTTATGATATGACTCAAGACTCAAACAAGAAAAACAAAAATTATTTTTGATTTTTATGATTTTCTATTTTTTTTGGATTTTTTTTTATTTCGAAAATTATATGAAAAAGAAAAAAAATAAGGATTCCAAAATTTTTAATATGAATTCCAGGAATCTTGCATTCTTAGTCTAAAGCTTCAGTCCAGGAATTAGACATGGCTCACTAGCCAGCCAAGCTTTCAATGAAAGCTCCGGTCCAAAACACTAGACATGGCCAATGGCCAGCCAAGCTTCAGCATGTAGATTCAGACATGTAACAGTTGATTCCTCATCCAATTTCATGAACTGATCTTTTGGAAGCCTCAGTCCAAAAGAATTTAGACATGGCTTTACAGCCAGCCAGGCTTCACATGCTTCATGAAACACTAGAATTCATTCTTAAAAATTCCGAAGAGAAATATATTTTTGAAAACATTTTTATTATTTTTATTTTTTTTTTCGAAAACAAATAAGAAATTTTTGAAAGATTTTTGAAAAAATTTTGAAAATAAAATAAAAAGAAAATTACCTAATCTGAGCAACAAGATGAACCATCAGTTGTCCAAACTCGAACAATCCCCGGCAACGGCGCCAAAAACTTGGTGCACGAAATTGTGATGTCCAGGCTCAAACAATCCCTGGCAACGTGAGCAACTTGGTACGCGTAATCGTGATTACACTTTAATTATGGAAAATTCATGGCTCTTTCTTTCCCTGGCAATGGCGCCAAGAACATGGTGCCAATACCATGGTTCACAACTTCGATACAACTAACCAGCAAGTGCACTGGGTCGTCCAAGTAATACCTTACGTGAGTAAGGGTCGAATCCCACGGAGATTGTCGGTATGAAGCAAGCTATGGTCACCTTGCAAATCTTAGTTAGGCAGATATAAATTGATAATGGTGTTTTCGAATATTAATTAATAGAATAGGGATAGAAATACTTATGCAGATCATTGGTGAGAATTTCAGATAAGCAAATGGAGATGCTTTCGTCCCTCTGAACCTCTGCTTTCCTGCTATCTTCATCCAATCAGTCTTACTCCTTTCCATGGCTGGCTTTATGCAAGGGCATCACCGTTGTCAGTGGCTACATCCCCTCCTCTCAGTGAAAAATATGCTCACATGCTCTGTCACAACACGGCTAATCATCTGTCGGTTCCCGACTCTACCGTATGAAAATACATAAGTGAAGGTCCAGGCATGGCCGAGATGGCCAGCCCCTCTGATCTAAGAACAATGCGTTAAAAGATGATCCTAAGATCCTAAGATGATCAAAAGATAATCCAAAGATTTCTAATACAATAGTAAGAGGTCCTATTTATAATAAACTAGCTACTAGGGTTTACATGAGTAAGTAATTGATGCATAAATCCACTTCCGGGGCCCACTTGGTGTGTGCTTGGGCTGGGCTTGAGTATTACACGTGTAGAGGTCCTTCTTGGAGTTGAACGCCAGCTTTTGTGCCAGTTTGGGCGTTCAACTCTGGGTTTGGCTCCTTTTCTGGCGCTGGACGCCAGGTTTGGGTAGAAAGCTG
The DNA here is from genome assembly GCF_000816755.2 of Arachis ipaensis. Classification (NCBI taxonomy): domain Eukaryota; kingdom Viridiplantae; phylum Streptophyta; class Magnoliopsida; order Fabales; family Fabaceae; genus Arachis; species Arachis ipaensis. Next base: position 89,450,722 of record NC_029790.2, read on the forward strand.
GCGTTTGAACGCCAGTTTACGTCGTCTATTCTTGGCCAAAGTATGGACTATTATATATTTCTGGAAAGCCCTGGATGTCTACTTTCCAACGCAATTGGAAGCGCGCCATTTCAAGTTTTCTAGCTCCAGAAAATCCATTTTGAGTGCAGGGAGGTCAGAATCCAACAGCATCAGCAGTCCTTCTTCAACCTCTGAATCTGATTTTTGCTCAAGTCCCTCAATTTCAGCCAGAAAATACCTGAAATCACAGAAAAACACACAAACTCATAGTAAAGTCTAGAAATGTGGATTTAACATAAAAACTAATGAAAACATCCCTAAAAGTAACTAGATCCTACTAAAAACATACTAAAAACAATGTCAAAAAGCGTATAAATTATCCGCTCATCAACACCAAACTTAGAAATTTTCAAACTTTAGACACTATGAATGCAAAAATGCATATGAAAAACAAGAAAAGATGCACAACAAGAAGATGCAAAGATCAAACAAGAAGACTGGCCAAGAACAACTTGAAGATCATGAAGAACATATGATGAATTTTCAAAATTTCTTGAGAAAAAGAAACGCATGCAATTGACACCAAACTTAAAAATTGACTCTAGACTCAAACAAGAAACACAAAAATATTTTTAATTTTGTGATTTTATCAATCAATTTTTTTTTGGATTTTCGAAAATTAATTTTTTAAAAACGAAAAAAGAAGAAATTTTTTTGTATTTTTTTCGAAAATAAGAATAATAAAAACAAAAAGGTTAAAATTAAAATAATATTACCTAATCTGAGCAACAAGATGAACCGTCAGTTGTCCAAACTCGAATAATCCCCGGCAACGGCGCCAAAAACTTGGTGTGCAAAATCGTGATCATTGCTTCCTTGGTAACGGCGCTAAAAACTCAATACGCACGTTCATGATCTTAATTCTATTTCACAACTTCGTACAACTAACCAGCAAGTGCACTGGGTTGTCCAAGTAATAAACCTTACGTGAGTAAGGGTCGATCCCACAGAGATTGTTGGTATGAAGCAAGCTATGGTCATCTTGTAAATCTCAGTCAGGCAGATATTAAATTGTATTAAGAAATTATAGTGGATGAAAATAAATAAAATAGGATAGAGATACTTATGTAAAACATTGGTGAGAATTTCAGATAAGCGTATAGAGATGCTTTTGTTCCTCTGAACCTCTGCTTTCCTACTGTCTTCATCCAATCCTTCCTACTCCTTTTCATGGCAAGCTGTTTGTAGGGCATCACCGTTGTCAATGGCTACATCCCATCCTCTCTGTGAAAATGGTCCGATGCGCTGTCACTGCATGGCTAATCATCTGGAGGTTCTCGATCATACTGGAATAGGATTCACCCTCCTTTTGCGTCTGTCACTACGCCCAGTACTCGCGAGTTTGAAGTTCGTCACAGCCATCCCTTCCCGGATCCTACTCGGAATACCACAGACAAGGTTTAGACTTTTCGGATCTCAGGAATGACCATCCATGGGTTCTAACTTATACCACGAAGATCTAATATCTCGGACTCGGTCCTCTGTATTAGATATCCAAGAGATACTCATTCTAGCTTGTTTGCATGTAGAACGGAAGTGTTTGTCAGGCATGCGTTCATAGGTGAGAATGATGATGAGCGTCACATAATCATCACATTCATCATGTTCTTGGGTGCGAATGGATATCTTAGAATAGGAATAAGCTTGAATTGAATAGAAAAACAGTAGTACTTTGTATTAATTCATGAGGAACAGCAGAGCTCCACACCTTAATCTATGGAGTGTAGAAACTCTACCGTTGAAAATACATAAGTGATAATGGTCCAGGCATAGCCGAATGGCCAGCCCCCATGAAAGTCTAAGATAGCATAAAACTAATCAAAGATGATCCGAAGATCGCATAAAGTCCTATTTATACTAAACTAGTTACTAGGGTTTACAGAAATGAGTAAATGATGCAGAAATCCACTTCCGGGGCTCACTTGGTGTGTGCTTGGGCTGAGCTTGAAGTTTACACGTGGAGAGGTCATTCTTGGAGTTGAACGCCAGTTTGTAACGTGTTTCTGGCGTTGAACTCCACTTTGCAACTTGTTTCTGGCGCTGAACGCCAGACTGCAACATGGAACTGACGTTCAACGCCAGTTTGCGTCATCTAAACTCGAGCAAAGTATGAACTATTATATATTGCTGGAAAGCCCTGGATGTCTATTTTCCAACACAATTGAAAGCACGTCATTTGAAGTTCTGTAGCTCCATAAAATTCACTTTGAGTGCAGGGAGGTCAGAATCCAACAACATCTGCAGTCCTTCTTCAACCTCTGAATCTGATTTTTGCTCAAGTCCCTCAATTTCAGCCAGAAAATACCTGAAATCACAGAAAAACACACAAACTCATAGTAAAGTCCAGAAATGTGATTTTTATTTAAAAACTAATAAAAATATACTAAAAACTAGCTAAATCATACTAAAAACTATGTAAAAACAATGCCAAAAAGCGTATAAATTATCCGCTCATCAGCAGTCCCAAGGACCACAACACAACCAACAACAAGTTTCGCAGATCACTCAATCTAATTCTTCTCCGAGTGATGATACTCTTCAATCCATTGCACAAGGACAAAGGAACACGGAAAGTTCACTTAATGGCCTAGCATCCGCTATACAGGCTCTCATCTCTCAGCTGGCACCACCCAATACTTCAAACACTCAATAGGCAAGCTCCAGTGGAATCCCCTCTCAACCATTGCCCAATCCAAAGGGTGGCATTAATGCCATCACCCTAAGGTCAGGAACCACATTGCAAGAGAGGAACCAGGAGGAGCCAAGCCCACCAGAACACGCCTCAGCTGAAGAGGTAGTGGAAATAGAAGATGTTGAGGAGGAAGAGGACATACAGGACATGGCTGAAGAAGAAGAAGCTCAATCACAGGAAGAAGCACCAAAGGGCGCAGACACTGCAGAAAATGCCATTCCTATTCCATTTCCACAACTTGCAAGGAAGCCTAAGAAGCAGCTGGAACCTGATCCCAAAATGGTAGAAATATTCAAAAAGGTTGAGGTAACTGTTCCCCTTTTTGATGTTATTCAATAGGTACCTAAATACGCAAAGTTTCTAAAAGATTTATGTATACATAAAGACAAAATTAATGAATTAGAAACTATTCCTTTAGGTAGTTCTATATCTGCTTTAATGGGAGGTATACCTGAAAAGTGTAGTGATCCAGGTCCATGTATGGTTAATTGTACTATTGGTGGTGTAGATTTTCTGACTGCATGTGTGATTTAGGAGCATGTGTGAGTATAATGCCTTTGTCTATATATGATATTTTGAGACTTCCTCCCTTAAAAAGGTCGGCAGCTCGTTTTGTGTTAGCAAATAAAAGCATTATTACAGTGGCTGGAGTTGCTGAAGATGTATTAGTGGGCATTAGGAGCTCACCTTTCCCATTGATTTTTATATCCTGGAGATGCCCCAAAATGACTCAGAGAAGCCATCATCAATCCTACTCGGAAGACCATTCCTGAAGACCTCGAAGTTCAAATTGGATGCTTTTTCAGGAACATACTCTTTTGAAATAGATGGCCGAGTAGTAAGCTTCAATCTGAATGGAATTATGAAGCACCCTCCAGAAGATCATTCTATCCTCCAGTGTGACATCATAGATGAAACCGTAGCTGAAATTCACCAGGAGGAGTTAGAAGAGAAGTACATAGGACAAGGTCCGAGTGTGGGGACACTTTCTGAGGACAATGAAAATACTTTACCATTGTCACCAGCTCCAGATAATCCAGAACCTAGCCATGAGCCGAAGTTAGAATTAAAACCCCTCCCTCTACACCTTAAATGTGCTGAGTGATGAGAGGAACTTTTGCGTGGTCTAGAAATTGCGGATAAATCCTCGTTGCAAGTATAGTTTCTAAACCTTCAAAAGTCCTTTCATACAAACGTGTTGGTTGTCACAAGTAACAAACCCCTAAATAAATTATTAACCGAAGTATTCAAACCTCGGGTCGTCTTCTCAAGGAACTGCAGAGACGTATGTTCTTATTATTGGTTATGGAGATTGTAAATTCGGGGTTTCAAGAATGAGGAGCAAATATGACAAATAATTTAAATAGCAACTAAAATAAATAAATATTGTAAAGCAAACTTTTGGCAAGGTATGAGAAATTGGAGGTCCTATCCTAGTTATCCTTATCAACGATGATGAGAATTGAATCTTAATTCCACTTTGTTAGCCTTTACTAAGATAAAGGAAGGTCAAGGGATTAATTGGTTTGATCTTCGGATCCTATTTATTTCCTAAGAAAAGATTGGGATTATTGAAGTTCAATTCAATTAACAAAGATAACAATTATCAATCATGTTGAGTTTGATAACTCCTGAGTTACTAATTTCTTAACCAAAACCAAAAGGGGAAAAGTAAATCTACTGGAATAAAAATGTCTTCAGAGTAAAAGCAATAATAGCATAAATAAAAGAAAGCAATATTAAACTGAAATACCTCAAATAGCATTAATTCAAAAGAGTAATCTGTAACATGGAAGAATTCACAAATCAAATTGCAAGAGTAAACAAAAAGGAATGTTGAACCTGATAAACAGAGATAATCCTGAAAGTGAATAAAATCCTAAATCTAAATCCTAATCCTAAAGAGAGAGGAGAGAACCTCTCTCCAAACTAGATCTAATTCATGAGAAGTGACTAAATTGGCGAGTTCTCCTTGAATGGATGCATTCCCTCACTTCATAACCTCTGGTCTATGCCTTCTGGACTTGGATTTGGGCCAAAAAGGGCTTCAGAAATTGCTGGGAGCATTTTCTGCAATTTTTGGTGTGTGGCCTCTGTCACGCGTCCGCGTGGGTCACGCGGTCGCATCATTTGGAGCTTTTCTTGTCACGCGGTCGCGTCAGTCATGCGACCGCGTCATATGTGTTTTGCCTAAGGTGTGCGGTCGCGTCAGTCATGCGGCCACGTCGCTGTTGATTCGCGCTTGGCATGCGTCCGTGTCGCCCATGCGATCGCGTGGATGCCAGTTTCTTTAGAAACTCCATTTTGTGCTTTCCTTCCATCTTTGTATGTTTCCTTTTTCATTCTTTAAGTCATTCCTGCCTTAGAAGATCTGAAACTACTCAACACACTAATCACGGCATCGAATGGAAATAAAGGTAATTAAAATAATTGATTTTAAAGCATAGGAAACATGTTTTTCACATACATCACATAATAAGGAAGGGAAAGTAAAACCATGCAATTAATATGAATAAGTGGGTGAAGGATTGAATAAATCACTCAGATTAAGCACAAAATATATCATAAAATATGGGTTTATCAACCTCCCCACACTTAAACAATAGCATGTCCTCATGCTAAATCCAAGGCAAAAAGTAAGGTTAAAGTGGTGGAATGTTATGCAATGCAATCTAATCTAAATGCAATTAATTCAATTATCTTGATTTTACATGAGCATGCTTCCCAAAACTTTTTATTTTGAGTTATTGTAATTCTTTTCTACCCTTTCTACCTTTTGTTTTTATTATCCATGTTCCCAATAGGTTTTCCCACATTTAAACTATACATAATTTTCTATCTTAAGCTAACCAAAGATTCAACTTGGGATTTTATTTTGTTTTTCTGCTTAAGGCTAGTAATGTGGCTAATAGAATAAAAGGGGATTTAAAGGCTCAAGGGGGCTAACAAGGGTGATGTAAAAGGTAGGCTATTTTGGGATCAAGTGAGCTAAAATCAAATAATGGCCTTAATCACTCTCTTGGTATGTATCTACATTCTATAATAGGACATATAGATTAAAACAAAGTAAAGAACACCAGAATATAAAAGAAGGGCGGAACACACAGGAATAAAAATTATGGTTTGAATGTAACCATACAACTAAGCTCAAAACTCACAGGCTATGTGTTCTCTAGCTCAAAAATCATTTATCACTTATGTATGTCATGCAGGTTTAGTTAAAAATTCTCATTATTCTCAATGTAAAACTTATATTGAATGGCTTTAAAGTTCTAATATTTCTCCTTGATGAAATGTTGTTTAATTAACTAACATGTAATGCTATATATGCAAGGTGTGGGTTGTTTTGATTCTGTTAAAGTCTCTAGTTTACTTCCTTTTTCTTTTCAATCTATTCCGAGTTATCTTATGCTAAAAAAAGGGGTAAACTATACTAATCAATCCACAATTTCTATAACTAATAAGTTAGAATTGCAACTAAACTAAGTGGCTAAAATATGAACTAAAAATGCAAAATGCAGAAATAGAGTATAAATACATGAAAATAGCAATGTATAAGTGCTGCAAAATAGAAATAAAATGAAAAATACAGAAAAATAGCAAAATAAATAAAAAAAGTATGTAGTGGTTCACCAAAAAAAAGAACGCCAGAGACGGCGACCTCCCCACACTTAAAAAGTAGCATCGTCCCTGATGCTCAATCAAGCAGGGTGTGAAGGGGTGTCATCACCGGAAGGACGGGTAGCTGGGGTCTTTGACGTGGTGATCTGAGGGTCTGACTGCTGTGGACGGGGTGCTGATTGAAGGGGGATCTCAGGGTCTACAGCCTGAATCTGAGGCGGAGCCTCCTAAAGGTGTGCTGCCTGCTCGGCCTCCTGCTGTGGGTGGGTCTTTGCCTCGGGCACATCCGCCTCCTCCTCAGATGCCTCGGATGGTGTGTCGGGCTTGGAGGGGATGTCGCCAGATCGTATCATCAGCTTCAGGTGCTCATAGCGTCGTTTGTTGCGACGCTCCATCTGGTCAAGCCGTCGAAACAGGCAATGCACTAGATGATAGATGGGCTCTGGGGCAGGTGGAGGTGCAGTGGTGGTGGCAGGTGTAGCTGTGGAGGAAGAGGGGCCGGCAGATGGTGTGGTAGTGTCACCAGGAGCAGTGAGGACTGGAGGTCTGTAGCCCAAGGCTAGAAAGTTCCTGCTGTGCGGGATAATCTTCTTGCATTCCGCAGCAGGTGGCCTCTCATCAGCATCCTCCCAAGGCACGTCAGCACGACGGCCTAGCTGTGTGATCAAATATGGAAAGGGAAGAGTGCCTCAGACGTTGACCCTGGCCATGTAGAACCGGATAAATCGTGGCAGGTACAGGTCCTTACCCTCCATCACACACCATAGGAGGGTGATCATAGTGGCTGGTATATCGGTCTCGAGAAAAAGAGAGAAAAGTTCTTAGTTCCAAATCTTCAAAGCTTGATTTATGCTGAACTAAAACTCAAATCAAAATTCCAATCCAACCAAAATGATCCTCTCTTCTTTCTCTACATGATCATATGAATTATCAAGGCTGGAATCAAGGTGAGTTGGCTGCACCATCTCTCTTTTGATTCGGTTTCAAGGAAACATGGTTAAATATGTGTTTTCTTGATGTGATTTAGGAGGAAAAAGTGCTTAAGGACCACCTGAAAGTTTAATTGAATTAGGAGCAGCAAAACCAGGTAGGGTGTCACGAAATTAATTTTGATTATTTTTGTTTGATTTGTGTGAATGTTGTATAAATTGGCTGTGCTAAAAATTGGTTGCATATATGATTGATTCTTGGTGAAAATTTGGTGAAATTTTGATGAAATTTGATGAAATTCAAGCTTTAAAGTTCATGTTCTTGGGCAGCTGGAAAAATGAAACCCTAAGCTTAAATTGATGTTCAATTTGTGTTAAAATCATGTAGAAAAGATGGGGTTTTAGTGGCTACTAATTTATTATGAATTATAGTAAAAATCGGTTGCTGAAAAGACTGAAAAACGGGTAAAAACAGAGAAAGAATCTGAAGAATTTATGAAGAACATGAAGAACACTTTGAGTGTGATGAAGAACAATGAAGAACAGGTCTTAGATCCATATATTAGTTGCTTGATGCAACCCAGAGCTATATATATATATTAGTTGCTTGATGCAACCCAGAGTTATATTTAATATATATTAGTTGCTTAATGCAACCCAGAGCTTCTTTAGGGAAACTAAGTTACCTACAGCTATTTTCCGCTTCCCCAGAGCAGAGCAGAGTATATATATATATATTTTCCTGCAATAAGCAGAGGCTGTCTCAAATGAGCGGCTATTATTATATGCGCATTTATTTAGGAACGGAAAATCGTATCCGGGAAATCGGGATTACTCGTGACAGGATAAATGTCGGGATTGCGGGCAGCCAACCGACACATGAGCTCATGGCCTGTACTAGGGCTAGACATGCATCATTCTTGTCTGCGCATCACTCTCTGTTGCATTCTTTTTTGTGTGTGATCTATTTCTTTATGTTTGTTTGTTCGAGTGCTATGTCTATGCTTTATCTTCTTGTATTCTTCTGCTTGTGTTCTGTTCTTTGTTTTTCTATCTATTTTTAACCTCTGTTTACTACATTACTGTATTCTATTATCTATCTGCTAATCAAAAACGAATAAATGAACGTAACTAACAACTCCGACCCTACTAAGAACTCCCCAGTTCTTACCCCTTCTCTCCCTTCCTCCCCCTCAGATGGAGACGGGCGTGATCTTCTATGAGTTCGAGGACCCTTTCGTCTACGAGGATCCGGTACATCACAGTTACTTCATCATGGGATTGGAGCCCCGTATTAGACGATATGCATTACCTAATCGAGCTTTTCAACATCCTCTGTCTAGCCCGCATTTTGACCCTGATGCTCCTTACGACTTTCCTTTATCCTGGTTACATCCTGACGCCCCTGAACATCCTTTTCCTGATGATCCTGAGCACCCTATACCAGCTCAACCTTTGAATGAGGTGGTACCTGAGCCTATCATTCCTGACGAGCCTGAGTTAGCTGGCGACTACGTACCTGTGATACCACCAGAGTGGGATTTTCCCCCTGAGCCGATTCCCGACTTGCCACAACCTGATGAGCTGGCACTACCGGACGGTGGAGTGGCTCCTATAAACGCGAACGAACCTGTGCTCACAAATGGTTTTGTACATAGTGACAACAGTGTTTCTAGTGGATCTGAGGGTATAGCTGTAGCTGCGGACGATGAGGAGGAGGAGGATCCTGAGATAGAGATAGAGCAGGATGAGAAGGTGGACGAGCCTCATGGCGATTCTCCGAATGGCCACTTGTAGAGATAGTTTGACAGCAGAAGGGGTATTCTTTTGATGACGCTTTAGTCTGACATTATCTGATAGTTAGTCTCTCACTTGTGTTAGAACACCCGAGAGCTAGGAGCTATGTAGTGGTTAGGCTAGCCTGGGCGCCAGTTTAGCGGCTTTTTGTATAGGCCAAGCCCTGGGAGTGTCGTGTATTTATTAGCTACGTAGGTTGACGAGGACGTAAACTGACTTGATCTTGTGTAAATGCTACATGTTGTGTTATAGTGTACATGATGTATATTATCTGCTATATTTCTATATTTCTCTACGCTTGCTTTTATTGCTCTCAATGTATGCTTGTTTATTTTACATTATCATCCGCAGCGAATAAAAAAAAAGTTACTCGTAAAATTGGCAACGTTCTAACAAGGAACAGGCTCATATATTAAGTAATAGTCAATAATTAGGAAGAACAAGTTGGTAACACTTAGCTTCTTGTATGACCATGGCATACTAGGAGTTGGGTTGTTACAGGAAGAAGGAGAAAGAAGAAGAAAGAAGGGGGAGGAGGAAGGGGGGTCGGTGGCGGCGGCGTCTGGGAGGTCGGCGGCGTCTGGGGGTGGCGGTGATGGTGGCTGGATGGTGGTGGTTGGATTGGAGGGGAAGAGAGGGAGAAGAGGGTTTCAGGGGGGCGCGACTGATAGGGTTCGCGTGGTTTGGGGGTTATAAATTTGAATCCACGCGGCCGCGTGGGGCACGCGGTCGCGTGGCTTGAGCAAAATGGGGGGTGACGCGATCGCGTGGGTGACGCGATCGCATGGAATGGCTAAAAGAGTGAATGACGCGATCGCCTGGGGCATGCGATCGCGTCGCTGGGATTTATGCTAAACGCGCGAATCCAGCGTCGTTTCAGCGCAACTCTCTGTCTTCTTTGGGGTGTTCGTGCAATACATGCGACGCGGTCGCATAGGGTTGGCATTGTGCAAGTGACGCGATTGCATTGGTGACGCGATCGCGTGGGTCATTTGTGCGAAACGCACAATAGCCGCACGATTCCAGCCTAACTTTCTGGACGTTGGATCTTCACGGCGATCTCCAGGTCACACGGCCGCATGGATGACGCGGTCGCGTGGGTAGTGTTTTTCGCAATATGACGCGATCGCATGAATGATGCGGTCGCGTCGCGCACCCCCTTTTTTTATATGCAGTATGCAGAATGCAATGATTAATATGAATGTGATGCAAAGTTCCAGGTTCAATATTATAAAATAAAATAAAACTTGAAAACAAGCAAAACAAAATAAAAATTGAAAAATGAACGATCATACCATGGTGGGTTGTCCCCACCTAGCACTTTTAGTTAAAGTCCTTAAGTTGGACATTGGAAGAGCTTCCTGTTATGGTGGCTTATGCTTAAATTCATCTAAAAATCTCCACCAATGCTTGGAATGCCAATAGCCTCCGGGGTCCCAAACTAGGCATGTAAAGCTCCTGAGTAGCTTCAAACAAATTTTTAGGCTCCCCGAATGACGAATGTCGGAATAGATTCCAGGATCCCAAACTTTGCTTTTAAATCTGCCTCCGTCTTGATCTATATTTTTCCATCCGGGTGGTTTAGAAAGTAGATTCTCACCATGGTGACCAAACGTTTTCCGAGATCCATTCGATTGAATATGATACCAATCCGTGCACTTCAAGTTGAAGCGTGGAACCTTATTTCATCACTCGAGTCATAGATTGGAGGTTGAGAGAAATCTACCTCTGCATCATCTTCGTATTCATTTGGGGAAGATTCTTCGATCTCAGAGAATTCATTTGCGGATGCAAGTTCATCACTAAGAGAACTTGATTTGTGACTATCATCATCAAGGGAATTTGTGTCCTGGGTTATTCCGTCTAGTTCTTCATAAATGACTTGCCTTGGGGATTGTGCACTGTCCTCCTTAGCATTAACTGTAACGTCCTTGACGGAGTTCTCTTCAGCTCTGAATTCCCATGGAGGTTCAGCGTCTCCTAGATCTTCAACCAACTCTTCTTCTTGCATAATGACAACTTCTTCTACTTGTTCTAGTACGAATTCATTCTCTGTCTTGTCCACTGGAGTTTCTAGTATTTCCTTCATGCTACACTCTTCGTTAGATTGTCCACATGGGGCTGTGGTTGGTCCTTGAATGTTCGAACATCTAGAAGCTAATTGAATTACTGCTTGCTCCAGTTGTCGAATGGTTGTTTGAAGTTTATTTACTGTTTCCTTGAGGCGAACCTCTGATTCTCGGGGTAGACCTTGATGCATATTCCATCTGTAACTTCTATTTCCTTCAACAAAGTTAGAACCAAACTCAAAGCGAGGGGGGTGAGAGTTCATAGTAGCAGATAAAATTAAAAAGGAAAAGCAGAAATAAATAAACAAGTAAAAGAAAAATATTTACAATAACCAATAATAAGGCACACGTTAGCAGTTCCCCGGCAACGGCACCATTTTGATGAGAGGAACTTTTGCGTGGTCTAGAAATTGCGGATAAATCCTCATTGCAAGTATAGTTTCTAAACCTTCAAAAGTCCTTTCATACAAACGTGTTAGTTGTCACAAGTAACAAACCCCTAAATAAATTGTTAACCGAAGTATTCAAACCTCAGGTCGTCTTCTCAAGGAACTACAGGGACGCATGTTCTTATTATTGGTTATGGAGATTGTAAATTCGGGGTTTCAAGAATAAGGAGCAAATATAACAAATAATTTAAATAGCAATTAAAATAAATAAATACTGTAAAGCAAACTTTTGGCAAGGTATGAGAAATTGGAGGTCCTATCCTAGTTATCCTTATCAACGATGATGAGAATTGAATCTTAATTCCACTTTGTTAGCCTTTACTAAGATAAAGGAAGGTCAAGGGATTAATTGGTTTGATCTTCGGATCCTATTTATTTCCTGAGAAAAGATTGGGATTATTGAAGTTCAATTCAATTAACAAAGATAACAATTATCAATCATGTTGAGTTTGATAACTCCTGAGTTACTAATTTCTTAACCAAAACCAAAAAGGGAAAAGTAAATCTACTGGAATAAAAATGTCTTCAGAGTAAAAGCAACAATAGCATAAATAAAAGAAAGCAATATTAAACTGAAATACCTCAAATAGCATTAATTCAAAAGAGTAATCTGTAACATGGAAGAATTCACAAATCAAATTGCAAGAGTAAATAAAAAGGAATGTTGAACCTGATAAACAGAGATAATCCTGAAAGTGAATAAAATCCTAAATCTAAATCCTAATCCTAAAGAGAGAGGAGAGAACCTCTCTCCAAAATAAATCTAATTCATGAGAAATGACTAAATTGGCGAGCTCTCCTTGAATGGATGCATTCCCTCACTTCATAACCTCTGGTCTATGCCTTCTGGACTTGGATTTGGGCCAAAAAGGGCTTCAGAAATCGCTGGGAGCGTTTTCTGCAATTTCTGGTGCGTGGCCTCTGTCACGCGTCCGCGTGGGTCACGCGGTCGCTTCATTTGGAGCTTTTCTTGTCACGCGGTCGCGTCAGTCATGCGACCGCGTCATATGTGTTTTGCTTAAGGCGTGCGGTCGCGTCAGTCATGTGGCCGCGTCGCTGTTGATTCGCGCTTGGCATGCGTCCGCGTCGCCCATGCGATCGCGTGAATGCCAGTTTCTTTAGAAACTCCATTTTGTGCTTTCCTTCCATCTTTGTATGTTTCCTTTTTCATTCTTTAAGTCATTCCTGCCTTAGAAGATCTGAAACTACTCAACACACTAATCACGGCATCGAATGGAAATAAAGGTAATTAAAATAATTGATTTTAAAGCATAGGAAACATGTTTTTCACATACATCACATAATAAGGAAGGGAAAGTAAAACCATGCAATTAATATGAATAAGTGGGTGAAGGATTGAATAAATTACTCAAATTAAGCACAAAATATATCATAAAATATGGGTTTATCACTGAGGAAGCATAAGAAGGCAATTGGGTGGAGTTTGGCAGACATAGTGGGCATCAACCCTCAAGTTTGTGAGCACAGAATATTTTTAGAAGAGGGAGCAAGACCTGTTCGTCAACCCCCAGAGAAGACTAAATCCCACTATCTTGGAGGTTGTCAAAAAGGAAGTGACCAGACTACTAGAGGCGGATATTATCTACCCCATCTCAAACAGTGAATGGGTAAGCCCAGTACAAGTGGTGCCCAAGAAGTCTGGAGTCACTACAGTGAAGAATGAGCATGGAGAACTCATAGCAACTAGAGTACAGAACGCCTGGAGAGTCTGCATTGATTGCAGGCGCCTAAACCAGGCCACTCGCAAGGATCACTATCCTCTTCCATTCATTGATCAAATGCTGGATCGCCTGTCAGGTAAATCACATTATTGCTTTTTAAATGGTTACACAGGTTATTTCCAGATTCATATAGCTCCTGAAGATCAGGAAAAGACTACTTTCACCTGTCCTTTTGGGACTTATGCTTATAAGAGAATGCCCTTTGGCTTGTGTAATGCACCAGCTACTTTCCAAAGGTGCATGATGAGTGTTTTCTCTGATCTTATTGAGGACTGTATGGAGGTTTTTATGGATGATTTTAGCGTTTATGGTGATTCTTTTAGCCTTTGCTTAGATGGTTTATCTAGAGTATTAGATAGATGTGTCAGTACAAACCTTGTATTAAATTTTGAAAAATGTCACTTTATGGTTAAACAAAGGATCGTACTAGGACATGTTGTATCTAATACTGGCATTTCTGTAGACCCAGCAAAGGTGGATGTTATTTCTAGTTTGCCTTACCCCTCCTCTGTGAGGCAAGTCCGTTTGTTCCTTGGCCATGCAGGTTTTTACCGGAGATTCATTAAGGACTTCAGTAAGGTAGCACTTCCCTTATCCAAATTACTGCAGAAAGATATTGAGTTCGAGTTCAGTGAGGATTGCAAACAAGCATTTGATAAGCTGAAAACTGCCCTGACTCAAGCTCCAATTGTGAGAGGACCAGACTGGAGCCAGCCATTCGAAATCATGTGCGATGCTTCCAACCATGCAGTTGGAGCAGCGCTGGCTCAGCGTGAAGGTAAGGATCCCTTTGTAATTGCTTATGCGTCTAAAACTTTAGACACTGCTCAGTCTAATTACACTACTACTGAGAAAGAGCTTCTTGCTATTGTTTTTGCTCTGGATAAATTCCGAGCCTATTTACTTGGTACTAAAGTAGTAGTGTATTCAGACCATGCAGCTCTAAAGTATTTATTAGCTTAAAAGGAATCCAAACCAAGGCTTATACATTGGATACTGCTACTACAAGAATTTGATTTAGAAATAAAGGATAGGAGTAGAAACCAGAATTTAGTGGCAGACCACTTGAGTCGCCTTGAGCACATTAAGGATGACTCCACTCCTATAGCTGATAATTTCCCATTTGATAACCTGCAAGCAGTATCTGAGATAGTCCCTTGGTATGCACCTGTAGCTAATTATCTAGTTAGCCACACTTTTCCTCCAAACTTTACTAAGCATCAAAGAGACAAGCTGAAAAGTGAGTCTAAATATTATATATGGGATGACCCATATTTATGGAGATGTGGCACTGACCAGGTAATTAGAAGGTGTGTACCTCAATCAGAATTCCAGTCCATCTTAGAGGCCTGTCACTCATTTGAGAGTGGAGGACATTTTGGCCCTCAAAGAACAGCTAGAAAAATCTTAGACTGTGGATTTTGGTGGCCTACTCTTTTTAGAGACGCTGCTGAATTTTGTAAATCTTGTTTCCCATGCCAAAAATTTGGTAATATATCCAAGAAGGATGAGATGCCTCAACAAATTATGCTTTTCTGTGAAATTTTTTATGTTTGGGGCATTGACTTCATGGGTCCATTTCCAAATTCTAATGATTATTTTTATATATTGTTAGCTGTAGATTATGTTTCCAAATGGGTGGAAGCAATTCCTACCCGCACTGATGATGCTAACACTGTTGTTTCCTTTGTGAGAAACCACATTATTTGTCGCTTTGGATCACCACGAGTAATTGTGAGTGATCAAAAAACCCATTTTTGTAACAGGAGACTAACAGGATTACTGAAGAAGCATGGGATAATTCATAAAGTAGCAACAGCCTATCACCCTCAGACTAATGGGCAAGCCGAGGTGTCTAACAGAGAGATAAAGTGCATATTACAGAAGATAGTCAAACCTCATAGAAGAGACTGGAGCACCAGGCTACAAGATGCACTTTGGGCATACAAAATAGCATACAAGACACCCATTGGGATGAGTCCATTTCGCTTAGTTTATGGAAAAGCCTGTCATCTACCAGTTGAGGTAGAGCACAAAGCCTTTTGGGCAGTGAAAGAGTGCAACATGAGATTTGAGGAAGCCGAAGCTGAAAGGAAGTTGCAACTGCAAGAATTGGAAAGCCTTCACCTGGAAGCTTATGAGAACTCCAGACTGTACTAGGAAACGATGAAGGCTGTACATGATCAGCACATCAAGAGGAAAGAGTTCTAACCTGGGGACTTAGTCCTCCTTTACAAATCCAGACTGAGGCTCATGCCTGGCAAGTTGAGATCAAGATGGGAAGGTCCCTATAGAATAGAGAAGGCTGAGCCGTACGGAGTTTTTCACCTAAGTCACCCTTCCAGCTCTGAACTCATCAAGGTTAATGGACATCGTTTGAAGCTATATCACGGCGAGAAGGTGACGAAAAACAAGGAGCTAGAAATCTTCCTCTTGGAAGATCCACTCACAGCAGAAGACTGATCTAGTGGAGCGTCCAACTTACGGACGTTAAAGCAAAGTGCTAGGTGGGAGACAACCTACCATGGTATGATCGTTCTTCTCTTTACTCTTAGTTTTCTTATTCAATAACTCTTCTCTTTATTAGTACATTTAGTTTGCATTTGCATTTGCATATTATTTAAAAAAAAAGAGGGGCGAGCCGCGACGCGTCTGCGTCGCAGGTGGCTCAGAGAGAATAACAAATCGAACAGAGAGTCACGCGGGAGCGTGGCTGGAGGCGTGCCTTTGGCACAAATCACCCCACGCGACCGCGTCACTAACGCAACCGTGTCACAAGGGAAACATGCCTCCCACGCGGACACGTGACCTGAAAATCGACGTAAGAAAGGGTGCACAACCGAAAGTTGTGCTAGAGTGGTGCTGGACTGGTGCTGAACGCACAATCCTTACCACGCGGATGCATGGCTCACACGTCTGCGTCATATCCCTATAGTGGCCACTCACGCGATCGCGTCGACTACGCGACCGCGTCACCCTGGATTTTGGCAAAAATAAGTTCTGAACAGAGAGTTATGCGAGCGCGAGGCTGCCCTCGCGCCAGTAGCACAAAACAAGTCACGCGTCCGCGTGACCGACGCGACCGCGTCAATTCATTTAAGCGCAAGTCGCGCGAACGCGTCCCCCACGCGGTCGCGTCGCTTGCGCCGTACAGCTTATCCTAATTTGCCAAATATCTTATCTTTCTCTTCCCCAAATCCTACTTTTTCTTTTCCCCCCTCATCATTTTCTTTCCCTTTCTTCCTCCTTCCTTCTTCCTTCTTCCTCACTTTCTACTTTCTCTCTCTCATCACCATTAACAAGGTTTTTCTTTTCTTCTTCCCTCCTTACTTTTCCATTCTTCTTAATTTATGTTATCTTCTTCTTTTCTTTTTCTTTTTATTTTCATTATTCATGTTTTCTTTTTCTTTCTTTTTTCTCTTTTAATTGGTGTTAGATATTTAGTAAGGGTCGTTATTATTCCTTTTGTTTGCTTGTGGATTGTTCATAACTTGTTTGGCAATTATATGTTAATTCTTAAAGGGTTGCTTGCATGTTCAATTTAATACTTTCAATAGCTTACCTACCATGCATGCTATGTGTTTGTGAAAAAGCCCATATGGCATTGTGAACTATTTTTGGATTTCTTTTATTCTACTACTCTAAATGCCTGCTTTTCACAAACCCCTTTTTTATATTTTATTAATTTAATATAATTGTTATTACAAACAGGTTGTTAGTTTAAATCCTGTGGTAATTTAACTTGGACATTGAATGCTTGATCTATGCTTCTCATGCCTTTGCCTGCATACCAATAAACACCTTGCATTTAATTGTCATCCTATGCACCATCTATATTTCCGTTTATGATTTTTTCACATGTAGTCATGACCATGTGTCAATATCATTTATCCTTTAATGTGCATTGATTACCACCTTACCCACCCTCTTCCTTGCTCTACCCCTTGACATTTTGACATACTTTCTTTTTTCTCCCTTTCAGGATGGCCACCAAGAAAGGCAAGGAGAAAGCTGCTCCCAAATCAACAGCAAGGAGAGGAACAAAATGAGCACTAGTGGCAGAACCTTCTTCAACTGCAGTTAAACCCTCAACAAAAAGAATTAAGATGATTATAAAGGTTGATGATAAAGAGAAAGCCTTCCCAGCAAAGGACCCTGTGCGATTTATCAATCGCTACTGTGAGCAGATGTTCCCCATTCTGGCAGAAAGGAGTTACAACAACGAACACCTTCTTATCCTCCCAAACCATATTACTGAATTTGTTGAGCCGCAAATTGCACGAAGACAATGAGGTTTCTTCCAGAGACAGCCACGCCAGGTTAATCTTTCTTGGGTAGTAGAGTTCTACTCAAATTTCCACCTGCCAACCCTGCAGTCTGTCTATGTCTGACAGAAGTAAGTCCCCATTACGGAAGAGGCCATTCAACGAGCTCTAGATCTTCCCCCTACTCCAGAAGGACTGGACGCATTTCAAGAAGCCGCGCTCAAGCGCCAAATGTACCAATTTGACTGGGACGCTGTTCTCAGAGTTATCGCACTACCTGACAGCAGATGGATCTACGGATACCATCGTTCCCGTCCTAAGGGAATATCGGCTTCCGCACTTACCTTGGAAGATCGAGTATGGGTACAGATTATGTCCCATTACGTCTTTTCGAGCACCCACGAGTCTTCCTTCACTGCAGACATGGCAGTTCTACTATGGTGCATCCTTACAGACCAGCATCTGAACCTACCAAGACACATCCGGAGTGCTATGGAACACGTACAAATTCTGGGCAACTTACCTTTTTCTGCCTTGGTCTCAGATCTTGTCTCAGCAGCTGGAGTCTCCTACAGAGCTGGGGACACCAAAGCCATGCTTCCACGGGAAGATTAGTATGTCCCTAACGGGAAATACATCGGACCTCCAGCAGCCACTACAAGCCAGCCTACTGAACCGGCTGAAGAGATTCCTCCTTCAACACCACAAGCACCTACAACAACTCAACTGCTCCATCAGATACTTGAAAGGTTGGATCGGCAGGAACACAAAGCAAATCTAAGAGAGCGCCGTAACAAGCACCAATTCACATGCCTCAAGGAGCTACTTAAGGGAAAATACAGAGACTCAGACACCCCGGATTCCACTTCCTTTACCAGCACAGGGAGCCATGACGGTCTCGACTGTGGAGATACTGCTACCAACCCACCTTTGTTCCTAACAGATGGCACCGAGGACGGTGCAAAGCCTTAAGTGTGGGGAGGTCGGTCAGTACCTGACTTCCGGAGGTAATTTTTTCTTCCCTAACACCAATAAAATAGGATATTTAGTTAGTTTTTTTATTTTGTAGAATAAGATAAATTGCATAGAGTAGATTAGTTGCATGCATGTTCCACTTGATTGAAAAGACAATAAATTTCTTCTAAGACCCTATTTTTTTAGAACAAAATTTCACTGATTTTAATTAAAACTTTTGTGTTAAATTTGCTTGAAGTTATATTTGGAACATGGTTTTTGAGCTAAAAGAACACACAACCTGTGAGATTTGAGCCTTTATACATGGTTACATTATTTAACCATAATTATTTTATTCTTGTGTGTTTACTTCTCTATGATTGTAATTTATATTTTGTTTCATCCTATATGTCCAATGTTTAGTATATTTATATGCTTGCATATGATTGAGGCCATTATTTATGTAGCTCACTTTTCCAAATTAAGCATACCCTTGCAATTACCTTTGTTAGCCACTTTGAGCCTTTAAATCCCAATTGTTCTTTATTTTACCACATTACTAGCCTTAAGTGGAAAAATAATTTTATATCCCAATTGAATCTTTGGTTAGCTTAAGATAGAATTATGTGTTAATTAAGTATGGGAAATTGTGGGAACAAAAGATAATAAGGGAATGTGTCATAATGATATAATGAAAATTTGGGTACCTACTCATGTGAAACTATAAGAATTTAACATCTATGTGCATTGATAAGCTATGTTTATATATAAAAAAAATCCAAAAATATTCAATAATTAAATAAGGGGACAAAATTACCCCAATGTTAAGTTAAGAATTCAAGGATCAATGCATGTGTGATAAAATTAAAATAAAAGTTGATACATGAATAAGGAATGTGAAAGAAAAATTTTGGGTAGCTAGGTATGAGATTTAAGTTATATAGAATGTACATATGTGTGGGTTAAAGCTTAGGTTAATTAAAGATTCAATTTATAAAGCTTACTTAACCATATGTGTATCCTTACCCTTACCTTAGCCCCATTACAACCTTGAAAAGACCTCATGATGTTTGCATTGGTATATTAAATGTTGTAGATTGGTTAGGTGAAGAACAAAAGTTAAAAAGCATGATTAGAGAAGGATAGAGTAATTACCATATACACTAGAGAGATTAGAGCGTACATACATCATCAGTGAGGGTTCAATGCTTAAATTCTATGTTCCCTGCTTTCATGAGCTACCTTCTTGCATTTTTATCTATTCTTACTGTATAAGAATTGAATTAGTGGAATTTGATTTGTGATTGTCTTGAAGAGCTTATTCACTTTTAATCAGGTAGACAAGAATCATATAGTTGCATTCATATATAGGTTGCATTGCATTGCATGAGTTTTACATGTTCCTACTCATTTATTTTATCTCCTTCAACTAAGCATGAGGACATGCTAATATCTAAGTGTGGGGAGGTTGATAAACCATTATTTTATGATTTATATTGTGTTTAATTATGTGGTTTTATCAAATCTTTACCCACTTATTCATTAAATAAGCATGCATTTATAATTCCTTCCTAAAAATGCTTTATGGTTGAAAACTTGCTTCTTAGAGACTTTTAATTTTGTATTTTAACTCCCCTTTATTCCATTCGATGCCGTGATCTGTGTCTTAAGTGTTTCAGGCTTTATAGGGCATGAATGACTTGGAGATTGGAAAGGAAGTTTGCAAAAATAGAAGGAACACAAGAAATTAAGGAGATGACCAGCGAGAAATGACGCGGACGCATAGCTCACGCGACCGCGCGATATAGACGAAATTGCAGTGACGCGAATGCATGGCTCGCGCGACCGCGCGGATTGGAAACTGCACTAGTAACGCGAAGGCATGGATGACGCGCACGCGTGGAAAGGCAAAACGCTGGATGACGCGATCGCGTGACATGCGTGATCTGCAGAATCTGCAGAATTCGCTGGGGGCGATTTTGGGCCCTATTTTGACCCAGTTTTTGGCCCAGAAAAGCAGATTAGAGCCAGGGAACATGCAGAGACAGAACAGAACATTCATTCCACATAGTTTTAGTTTTTTAGATCTGATTTTACCTCTCCTCTAGTTTTTCTCTCTATACATCCATAGTTCTTAGGATTTGATTTTATTGCTTTTTGGATCGGAACATTGGGAAGAGTTATTACCTCCGTCAAGACTTCGTCATTCTAGTTTGTTTCCTTACTTGTCACTTACTCTTTCATGTTCTGTATTTACTCAGAGTTATTCTTGGATTATTTCTAGAGTTTATTTATATAAGAACTATTTTTATTTTTAATTGATCTTTTAATTATTATTTATCATGTCTTCCTTTACTTCTCTTTCTTATGTTATGAAATTTACATTCACAATGAGCGAGTAGTTCCATAACTTGATTGGGAGATGATTGAAAGGAAACCTTGAGTTGGATTACTTAAAAGAAAAAATTGTAATTGGGTTTATTGTTGGACCGCCCTCTAGTTATTGACACTAGTCCTTCCCAAGGGAGAGGATTAGGACTTGTGACTAGAATTAGTTTTCCAACTTGCTTAACTTCCCTCTACCTAGTAAAGGATAACTAAGCAGATCAACCTCCAATTATCAATTAATCTTGAGAGTACTCCAACAAGAATAGGGCTTTCAACTAATCTACTCCCAGTCAAGGTTTTTATTTAAAATTACATAATTTCTCTAATTTAATTTTCTGCTTATCAACTCAACCCATTTTGGAAAACATCTAATTAATAAAATAGCACATCTTTCTGTAACTCGTTGGGAGACGACCTGGGATTTATACTCCCAGTATTTTAATTTTAAGTTTGTGACAACCCTTCTAAATTGATAAGTGGATTTTTGGTTGGTTAAGAACTGTACTTGCAATGTATCTCTTATAATAAATTCTTAACTCGCCAATTTCCGCTACGTCAGTTACGCCATGCCTCAACAAGAAATCTTGGAGATTGAGTTGTTTGATGTATGGGGTATTGACTTCATGGGGCCTTTCCCACCATCATACTCAAACACATATATTCTGGTGGCAGTAGACTATGTAGCTAAATGGGTAGAGGCAACTGCAACACCCACTAATGACACTAAGACAGTGCTGAAGTTCCTCCAGAAACATATCTTCAGCAGGTTTGGTGTCCCTAGAGCACTAATCAGTGAAGGGGGCACTCACTTCTGCAATAAACAACTTTACTCTGCTATGGTCCAATATGGAATTAGCCACAAAGTAGCAACTCTATATCATCCATAGACAAATGGGCAGGCTGAAGTCTCTAATAGAGAACTAAAAAGAATC
The DNA here is from genome assembly GCF_000816755.2 of Arachis ipaensis. Lineage (NCBI taxonomy): Eukaryota > Viridiplantae > Streptophyta > Magnoliopsida > Fabales > Fabaceae > Arachis > Arachis ipaensis. Next base: position 89,472,620 of record NC_029790.2, read on the forward strand.
CTGGAATGGACTATAATTACCCGTAGAAGGGATTGGGCAAGAAGCTTGGATGAGGCTCTGTGGGCATACAGAACAGCATTCAACACTCCTATAGGGACCTCTCCATACCAGCTTGTGTATGGTAAGGCCTGTCATTTGCCCGTGGAACTGGAACATAAGGCCTACTGGGCAACCAAATTCCTAAACCTTGATGCCAAGTTAGCTGGAGAAAAAAGATTGCTCTAGCTGAATGAGCTAGAGGAATTCAGACTCGATGCTTTCGAAAATGCTAAGATTTACAAAGAGAAAGCAAAAAGGTGGCATGATAAGAAACTGTCACCCAGAGTCTTTGAACCAGGACAAAAGGTTCTGCTATTCAACTCTAGACTCAGATTATTCCCCGGGAAACTGAAATCTCGGTGGAAGGGACCATATGTGATTACAAGTGTGTCACCATATGGATATGTGGAGCTTCAAGACATTGATTCTAACAAGAAATTCATTGTTAATGGACAAAGAATCAAGCATTATCTTGAAGGCAATGTTGAGCAAGAATGTTCAAAGCTAAGGCTAGATTAAAAGCTCAGCAAGGTCCAGCTAAAGACAATAAAGAAGCGCTTGCTGGGAGGCAACCCAGCCATTTGTAAAGCTTATTTGTTATTCAAATAATAATTATACGAGTTTAATATAAATAATCTTCAAGGTAAAGTATCAATTTCATAAGTTCACAGAGTTACAGAAGGATTCAGAGTACAAAACAGGGAAAAGGAGCTCACTAGCAATAAAATGCCAGTAAGAGGTACAATTGGGCGTTAAACGCCCAAAAGAAGCTTCTACTGGGTGTTTAACGCCAAACTTGTAGCATCCTGGGCGTTCAGAAAAATGCCCAGTGACAAAAGATTTCTGGGGTTTAACGCCAGTCAGAAGCAACAGCTGGGCGTTAAACGCCTAAAAGAGGCTACAGATAGGCGTTAAACGCCCAAAACAAGCAGCAGTTGGGCTTTTAACGCCAGGATTGTGGAGGGGAGAAAGTTTTTATTCCCAACTTGATTTTTTTTCAAATTTTCATATTTCCATGCATACTTTCTTGCATAAACATGTTCCCATACTTTCATTTTTCAAACTCGTTTCCAAAAATATTAAAAATATCTTAATCCTAAAATTAAATCTTTCTCAATTCTTCTTCAACTTCTTTTCAAATCTTTTTCAAAACAAATCTATCTTTTTCAAATCTTTTCAACTCATCAATATCTTTTTCAAATCTTCACAATATCTTTTTTTAAAACAAATCTATCTTTTTCAAATATCTTTCATATCTTTTCAATTTTAAATTACATCTTTTTCCTATCACACTTATCTTTTACAAATCACATTTTCTATCATATCTTTTTCAAAAATTTTCGAAAACCCACCCCCTTACCTTTAAATCCTCATTCGGCCACCCTCCTCTCCTCCACAATTCGAACTTGGCTCTCCCTATATCCCTCTCCTTTCCTTTCTTTTGCTTGAGGACAAGCAAACCTCTAAGTTTGGTGTGTTTATCCGTGATCACTAAGCCAATACTCACCAAGATCATGGCTCCTAAGAGAAAACAAACCACCTAAAGTAGGGGTGAGCATGGGTCGGTTTGGTTCGGATTTATGGTAAAATTAGAACCGAACCGATTAAAATGTAATTGGTTCGGTTTGGTTCGGATTTGCATTTTTTTTATATATGTACCTGAACCAAACCAAACCGATTAAGAACGGATTGGTTCGGTTCGGGTAATTGGGTACCCGATGACTTTGAAATTCATAAAAAAAATCAAATTTTTATTTTAAAAATTCAACAAGTACAATAAACATGTAACATCAATAGAAATAATCCAAACATGTTAAACACCAAATACATTAAAAACTAAACTCATTAAAATCCAAACATATTAATAATGAATAATCATTGTCTAATAGAAAAGCCATATATATATATTTTTTATCTTTTTATTTAATTAATATATGATCGGGTTCACGGGTTGGTTTAGGTTCCGCACCCCCAAAACCGATACCCGAACCAATCACTAACAAAAACCATCAGTTTGGTTCGGGTTGGACCCGATTACCCGTTGGTTTCAGAACCAATTTAATTGGTTCGGTTCGGGTTCGGACGGGTAATCGGGTACCCGCTACCCGTGCTCACCCGTAACCTCAAGAGGCAAGAAAGAGAATATTTCAAAACCACTTTGGAAACCTTTTCCAAAAAAACCGTGACCATAGCTTTTTTTTGGTCACCCTAAAAAACCGTGACCATAGAGGGTCTATGGTCACGGTTTTTTACCGTGACCAAAAAAACCGTGGCCATAGACCCAAAATGTTGTAGTGAAGGGAAGTTCTCAACCAAAGAACATTCAGACCATTACTACAAAATAATGGGTCTAAGGTCAGTGATCCCAGAAGTTAAATTCGATCTGAAAGAAGATGAATATCCGGAGATCCAAGAGCAAATTCGAAACAGGAGCTGGGAAATTCTAGCTAATTCTGAGACAAAGGTGGGAAGAAACATGGTTCAGGAATTTTACTCTAATCTGTGGCAGACAGACAGGCAGAGAATAGCTGGAACCGCATTCTATGACTATCAAACTCTGGTCAAAGGGAAGATTGTTCACCTCCACCCTGACAAAATAAGAGAAATCTTCAAGCTGCCTCAACTGCAAGATGACCCGGACTCCTTTAATAGGAGAATGATGAGACTAAATAAGAGCTTGGACAAAATTCTAGAGGACATATACCTCCCTGGAGCCAAATGGACAACCAACACAAAGGGTGTCCCAAACCAACTCAAGAGAGGAGATCTCAAACCAGTCGTCAGAGGCTGGCTGGACTTCATTGGGCATTCTATACTGCCCACTAGCAACCGTTCTGAAGTCACCATCAAAAGAGCAGTGATGATTCATTGCATTATGTTGGAAAAAGAAGTGGAAGTTCATCAGCTGATTTCTTGTGAGCTTTACACAATTGCAAACAAGAACTCTAAAGATGCCAAATTGGCTTATCCAAGCTTAATCTCTCTGCTATGTAAAGATGCTGGGGTAAAGATGGGAGTAGATGAGTATATCTCAGTTGAGCAATCAATCACCAAAAAGTCAATGGAAGGACAACAAGTGCAGGACGATCCCATCAAGAGGAGAGCACAGGAGTTCCTCCCGGAAATCCCTCAAATTGAATACTGGGGGCTCCTAGAAGCATCTATCACCAAGTTGCAAGAAGCTATGGATCAACTGAAGGAAGAATAGCGAAATCAAAACAGCATGCTCTGCAAACTGCTTAGGGAACAAGAAGAGCAAGGGCGTGAACTGAAGGAACTGAAGCGCCAGAAGCTATCTCTTGAAGGGCCAAGCACCCCACAGACTAAAGAGGCATCTACCTCCCAAAATAAAGGTTGTTGAGTCCTAATCTTAATCTTAACTCTGTGATAATTGTTCTTATTAGAAATCTACCTTAGAAGTTATATATGAGTAGTAGTAATTAGTATCTTTATTTTTAATTTTATCTCCAATTAAGCTATAATTTATTTTTCTCATCATCATTAAACATGAATAAAATAGCAGATTTTTAGAATAAGGAGGCAATAATTTTTTTTAAGTCTTTAATAAGAAAAATTCAAATTATTTATATGTGGTGGCAATACTCTTTGTCTTCTGAATGAATGCTTGAACAGTGCATAATTTTGATAGTGGAATTTATGAATGTTAAATCTGTTGGCTCTTGAAAGATTGATGAAAGAGGAAAAATGTTATTGATAATATGAAATATCATAAAATTGATTCTTGAAGCAAAAAAAAGTAGCAATATATATATATATATATATATATATATATATATATATATATATATATATATAAAGAAAGAAAAAGAAAAAGCAAGCAGAAAAATCCAATAGCCCTTTAAACCAAAAGGCAAAGGGAAAAAAAGGATCCAAGGCTTTGAGCATTAATGGATAGGAGGGCCAAATAAATAAAATTCTGGTCTAAGCGGCTAAACCAAGCTGTCCCTAACCATGTGCTTGTGGCATGCAGGTCCAAGTGAAAAACTTGAGACTGAGTGGTTAAAGTCGTGATCCAAAGCAAAAAGAGTGTGCTTAAGAATTATGGACACCTCTAATTGGGGATTTTAGCAAAGCTGAGTCACAATCTAAAAAGGTTCACCCAGTTATGTGTCTGTGGCATTTATGTATCCGGTGGTAATACTGGAAAACAAAGTGCTTAGGGCCACGACCAAGACTCAGAAAGCAGCTGTGTTCAAGAATCAACATACTAAACTAGGAGAATCAATAACACTTTCCGAATTCTAAGTTCCTATAGATGCCAATCATTCTAAACTTCAAAGGATAAATTGAGATGCCAAAACTGTTCAGAAGCAAAAAGCTACTAGTCCCGCTCATCTAATTAGAATTTAAGCTTCATACAGAAACTCTGAGATGATTTTGCCTCTTGATTTTCTTTCTATCCTATGTTATTTATCTAGTTTCCTGAGGACAAGCAACAGTTTAAGTTTGGTGTTGTGATGAGCGGATATTTTATACGCTTTTTGGGGGTGATTTCATGTAGTTTTTAGTATGTTTTAGTTAGTTTTTAGTATATTTTTATTAGTTTTTAGGCAAAATTCATATTTCTGGACTTTACTAGGAGTTTGTGTGCTTTTCTGTGATTTCAGGTATCTTCTGGCTGAAATTGAGGGATCTGAGCAAAAATCTGATTCAGGCTGAAAAAAAAGACTGCTGATGTTGTTGGATTCTGACCTGCTTACACTCGAAATGGATTTTCTGGAGCTACAGAAGTCCAACTGGTGCGCTCTCAATTGCGTTGGAAAGTAGACATCTAGGGCTTTCCAGAAATATATAATAGTCCATACTTTGCTCAAAGATAAATGATGTAAACTGGCATTTAACGCCAGTTCCATGTTCCATTCTGGCGTTAAATGCCAGAAACAGGTTACAAGTTGGAGTTAAACGCCCAAAACAGGTTACAACCTGGCGTTTAACTCCACAAACAGCCTAGGTACGTGTAAAGCTCAAGTCTCAGCCCCAGCACACACCAAGTGGGCCCCGGAAGTGGATTTCTGCACTATCTATCATAGTTTACTCATTTTCTGTAAACCTAGGTTACTAGTTTAGTATTTAAACAACTTTTAGAGATTTATTTTGCGGCTCATGACATTTTTAGATCTGAACTTTGTATCTTTGATGGTATGAGTCTCTAAACTCCATTGTTGGGGGTGAGGAGCTCTGTTGTGTCTCGATGAATTAATGCAACTATTTCTGTTTTCTATTCAAACACGCTTGTTTCTATCTAAGATATTCATTTGCACTTCAATACGATGAATGTGATGATCTATGAAACTCATCACCATTCTCAACCTATGAACGCGTGCCTGACAACCACCTCCGTTCTACCTTATATTGAATGAGTATCTCTTGGGTTCCTGGCTCATGAGTCTAATCACCTCTCTTGACAACAGAACTTTCAGATCCGTGAGACCAGAGTCTTTGTGGTATAAGCTAGAATCTATTGGTAGCATTCTTGAGATTTGGAAAGTCTAAACCTTGTCAGTGGTATTCCGAGTAGGATCCGGGAAGGGATGACTACAACGAGCTTCAAACTCGCGAGTGTTGGGCGTAGTGACAGACGCAAAAGGATCAATGGATCCTATTCCATCACAAGTGAGAACCGACAGATGATTAGCCATGTACATGGACCTTTTTCACTGAGAGGATGGATGGTAGCCATTGACAACGGTGATCCACCAACATACAGCTTGCCATGGAAGGAGCCTTGCGTGCGTGAAGAAGATGACAGTAGGAAAGCAGAGATTCAGAAGACAAAACATCTCCAAAACTCTAACATATTCTCCATTACTTCATAACAAGTATTTATTTCATGCTCTTTTATTCTTCGCAATTCAAACTGATAATCATAATTGATATCCTGACTAAGAGTTACAAGATAACCATAGCTTGCTTCAAGCTGACAATCTCCGTGGGATTCGACCCTTACTCACGTAAGGTATTACTTGGACGACCCAGTGCACTTGCTGGTTAGTGGTATGAGTTGTAAAAAGTGTGATTTACAATTTCGTGCACCAATAGCCTCTAATTTGTGTTTTCTAGGCCGAAAACTGGGTCCAAACTCAGCCCAAAATTGCCCCCAGCGCTTTCTGCAATTTTTGCACGTGGCGCATGTCACGCGTACGCGTCAGTCATGCGTACGCGTCAATGGTCATCTTCGCGTGTCACGCGTACGCGTCAGGTACGCACACACGTCGTTCCTCGCTGGTCAGCTCCTTAGTTTCTTGTGTTCCTTCTATTTTTGCAAGCTTCCTTTCCATCCTCTAAGCCATTCCTGTCCTATAAAGCCTTAAAACACTTAGCACACAGATCACGGTATCGAACGGTAATAAGAGAGGATTAATATTAGTAATTTAAAAGGCCAAAGAAGCATGTTTTCAATCATAGCACAGAATTAGGAAGGAAAATGTAAAATCATGCAAATTATATGAATAAGTGTGAGTTTAGTGGATAAAATCCACTCAATTAAGTACAAAATATACCACGAAATAGTGGTGTGTCACCCTTGTTTACATCTAAATCTGTTTGAAGCTTCCCTGCGACGATTCTAACTTTGCTCATCTTGTGTTCACACCAATGCAACTTCTCTTCGCTCAACTCTTTCATTCTCCGCACCCTCAACACCACCTTCAAGTCTATCATTGCCATTAACACATCCATCTCTTCGTCTTCACCCTTTCTAAGCTTTTTCTTCCTCAACCCAACATCCTTCACCTTCTTCCTCTTCTGAACCTTGCTTGCATCTTATACGTTAGCACTTGTTTGATTATATAAAATATTATATGCACAAAAAAGATCAACCACCATATAATTTGTGTATAAACATATGATGTGACATTTAACTCATATTCTATATAGATAACTGATTCTGTAACTTAATTTTAATTCAATATATCATATTAATTAATTGAACTTAGAATTGGGAACTTGCCTTTTGATTTACTTTTTTTATTAGGCGGAGTAGTGTTGGATCAACCGTGATTCTCCGATTTTTTCAAAAGTAAGCAGCCACCATCTGACACGATTTCTCTTTGTCAGCCTTTAGAAACTTCATGAATCCTTGAATACAATATAAGTGAATCCTATAACAGACATTGGGTTTAAAAAAATAAATAAAAATAATTTATAAGTTTAATGCAGTATTTTGCATTCAAATACAATGGTAAGACACCTTAAGCACTCGATCATGTGTTGCCAGCCAACAACGAAACATGAATTGCTGTATAGCAGTATGAATCTGTAACAAATGACCGCACAAATTTGGACCATCATTTAACAAATATGTATTAATACACTCAACAAGCTTGCGTGATATCTTTCCCTCTTCCCTAAAGAAAGAAACCAAGATAGGACATTTTGTATCTGAGCAGAAAATAATAGTAGAGACAGAGTTAAAATAAAATAGAAGCCACATAAGAGTACCTGATCAACAAACAGATCCTAACAAACCCCTTAACAAGGTCTTCTCTTATACTATTAGGATAGTCTCTAGGAGGATTTTCCAAAAGAGAATGAAGTGCCAATATATAGCGGAAGACCTCCTCCTTGGAAGTATAATGACTAATTTTTTCATATTCAAGCTTGCTTCAACTTTCTCAATGTACAGAAACACCAACTCTTGCCAAAAAAAAAAAAAAAAAAAAAAGAAAGAAAACAAACAATCAATGAATATATAAGATTAAAATGATCATGTTTGATGAGATGCAAAGATAATGCATGCCTCAATTACAGAAACTTACTGCAAAGATAATGGAGTGAACGAATTTCTTAGAAGCAATGATGACTCTCTTAGGGTTAATCTTCCAAATGTTATATAACTTATTCTAATTTTGGCAAAAAGCTGAGAATGCCACCCATTAGCAAACTGAAAATTGAACTAACAGGAAGAAAGGAATGAAATGATTATTTAGATGACATAATAGTACTTAACATTGACAATTGGAGACCTTGAAATCTTCCAAAGCAGAGAAATTAGTGTCAATGATAACATTGAGAACAAGAATACTCACCTCAAAGATGAACCAAAATATGTGACTTCATTGTTAGCACTGATCCACCTATGCTTTCTAGTAACATCAGCTACCTGTCCAACAATGTTGTAAAGAAAAGTTCTTAGGATGTAATATTCAATCTACTAAATCAAAACTATAAACAAGAATAACAAACAAAACTTCCTATATATACTATAACACTACAAGAACCTGAAAAGATCATAATATTTCAGGGAATTGAACTTGAATAGATCAAACAAAAAATTCATTACAATGAACTACTAAATTCATTGGTTGTAAATATATAGTGGCCAAATATATAGTATAGTTGCTGCCACTTGCAATATGACACGAAATAGAGAAAATGCTATTATCAGGAGAGTCTAATCTATGCTATGATCAGATTTAATTTACAAGGAGCAAATAAGACACACACTACAAGAAAAAAGATTTTTAGCGACAAACTTTTAGCGGCAATAGTATTATTGCCACAATTTCTCTTTTTAAAATTATTATTTAGCGGCAATTATATATTTACCATTAATACTATAAATTATAATGGCCATTTCAGCTATTGCCACTAAAAAAAGGCTAAAATTTAAAAAATAACAAAAAAACAAAGGGACTCTAAACCGTGAAACGCAGAAACATCACTCTCAGTGCCTCGCCACTCTCCTCACACAAAACCACTCTCAGTGCCTTATTCTCAATGAGAAGTGAGAACCGCACACCAATGTTCTCCTTCTTCTTCTCGATCTCGCTCTCGCTCTCACATCTCCATCATTCCAGGTTCTTCATCGCTCAAATCTCTTCCCAGTTTTCATCTCAATCTTAGTCGCGCTCTAAATCCTTTTTCTCGGACAAGCTTGTGCTGATTTCTATTGAAATCTCAATCGTGCTCTAGTAATCAGGTATGAGTTCCTTATCTCTCTCTCTCAATTCTGATTTTTGTGCTCCCAATTTGTGTTCTATTGCATCCTTTTCCCATATCTCTTATCAATTTTTAGTTTTATCTAAGTTAATTTTTCTCTCATATTGGATTCCACTTTCCTTAGTTCTGATTCCTATTGCATCCACTTATTGCAGGTTAAACTCGTAATTCATTGATTTAGAATCAAAATTTCGAGTGTTTTCTTTGCTCAGTGATTCAACAATACATTATCGGTTTCAGATTTTGGTAATTTGATTTTTTTGGCGATATCATTTTTTCCTTCGATTTTTCAAACTTCTTTGAAATTCATCACAGTGTGGTATCTACCATCAGTGTTGAGCACATCGAGCTCATAAAGGCCTGACACATCTTGTAACGTGCATGTAATTATGCCAAACATTGCCATGTTGTAATTCTGTTAATGAATCAATAAGCATTCAAGTTTTCACTCATTTTATGTATTAATCCAACTCAAACTTCTGTTTCTCTATTTGTTCAGTACCTTTTAAATATGAAAGCCAATGCTGTTCAATTTAGTTCAAAAGGAAATGGCCAAGAAAATGTGGTAACAATTCTTCACTTAGTATTGCCATCTACTTGCGCATTTATTGTTTCTCTATTTTTTGTTTCTTTTATTCACATATTGTATTTTGAATTTGCCTAATTGATTCTACCTTCTATCAAAATTTTCCTAGCTCAAATTCACCTAGTGCTCCTCCAGTTTGCCTGTTAACTTCCTATGTTCCTTAGTTTGAAAAGTAGTAGTTATTATAGTTTAATGTTAAATTACTTGTGAAGTCTTTTAGTTTTTAAGATTTTCGTTGAGTTCCTCTCAGATGAATATTTTATTATAGCACCTGCACTTGCATATAAAATATAGTTTTGTTCAAAACAATCAATCTTTATCATTTTCTATATATACTATTAGCTTTTAAGATAGAATAGGAACATATATGAACATACAAAATATTTACTCTCTTAATAATATTTCCTGTTGGATTCTTTTAAGATAGAATCTTTATCATCTATATATTAAGAATTTACTTGTTTAGCCACATGATTGATTCTTTGAAACATTTTAACACCGATCCTCACAAATTGTCATCACAGGTTTTTGAGGTAAAGTACATGCTCTTATGGTAATCATGGCTTATGTTACAAATAGGAGTTTGATTAGTGAAAAATTGATAAGAATGTGACTAAGTGGGACTTAGAATATAAAGATTTAGGTGAACTAGAGTTCACTAACTCTTACAAATGATACCATTCAACTATATATTTATAGTTCTAACTAGTATTATAACATTGCACTCAGGATTCATTTTATTGTGTGTTTAATTATATTTAAACTTAGAGTGAGTAACGGATGCAACTATTTTAATACTAGACATGGTTATAAGGAAACAAATTAACTTTGGGTATTAACTTTATTATTTCATAGAATCAAAGTGTTAAGTGACGAGGAAAATGACAAATAAGTGTGGCTCTTCTTTTTCTCTGATGTAATATAAGTGTTGCTCCTCTGCTACATTATTTGAATTCTACTTGTTTTGTGAAGATCTGAATTTGATTGTGATTGTGATGAAACTCTAGGATGATGATAGTGACCTAGAATATAAGGTTGAAGCATTTCCCCCAATAAGCACGGAAGTAGCATCAGAGACTGTGGCATGTGTGAAGGTGAAGGTCACTGGCCCTATACCTTCTCCAATTGTACATTATATCTAGATTTTTTGCCTTAGATGGTTACACAGTGCTTGTTTGATTGCATGTTCTTATGATTAAATTGCATTTTATTGAATCTAATTCCTACCTTAATTTCCATATTTTACTTCTGAAAGAAGTCTATAATATATTTTACAATGTTTTGCAAATCTGTTTCATACTGGACAAACATAAGACTAGCAATTGTGCTATTCTTTAACATTTCACTGGCATGTTTCTGTGAATTGTTCATTCCTTAGGTAATGATTGCTTCACTAAGTGAATCAACACCTAGTAGTTCAAAAATTGAGGCTCCATTGACTATACATGCTCCAGTTTGCAATTCATCTAAAACTTCTAACAAGGGCTCACAATCCTCTAGTTTGATGCAAGGAACAGAGATTTGTTTTTTGTTACTATTAAGAGACAGACACTGCCAGCTGTGTCATTGACAGATAATATTGAAAGCAAGGGATTAGATGGTAGCAACATGGCTTCCAAAAAGAGAAAAATAGCATGGCCAGAGGAAGAGGACAATTTGCTACAAGATTCTGTTCAAAGATTTGGTGAAGGGAATTGGGCTACCATTGCAAAAGGAGGCAACTTTCCTGTTAAGAGAACTGCTAAACAAATAGATCAAGTAACTATTTCAACTTTAGGTTGCAAATTATGTGATCTTTATATCAATTGTTGTTATTTAATTTCTCAATATGCAAGTGAATGTTTAATTCAGTGTAAAGCAACATGTATGTGCAGAAGAAATATGTTATTAGAGGTGGCAATGGTTGCAAGGTTTGAGACGATAACGGCAGCCTATATGTCTTAGTACTACCACTGTTACTACACTTTGATCTATGAATATGTTATTGTTGCAAAATGCAAATGGGGTTTGATTTGAAGTTGAAAAGAAAGTTGGTATCTTTGGTGCAGGATGCTGATGTGGGAAGATGGGTTTTGCCAAGGAAGGAGTGCAAGTCTGGTGGAAGACATGGACGGAGGAGGAGATGATCCAATGAGAAAGGCCTTTAGCAAGATGTCCATTCAGTTATATAATTATAGAGAAGGGTGGGTACTGGGTAGGTCTTTGTTTTGTGAAAATCTCCATGCTGTGTTTGTCTCTAATTGGGTGTCAACGAATTAATCTTAATCTTAATCTTAATGTTTGGATGGGAACATGTTGATGGAAAAAGTTGCATCTCATAAGTGCCATAAGTGGGTCTTCAAAGAGCCCACAGAATGTAAGCCTAATATCTCCAACTACTAGCAGAGCTCCTTTAATGTTGTACCTCTCTTAACTCTCTCTCTCTCTCTCTCTCTCTCTCTCTCTCTTACTTATTATTCTTCCCTTGCTTTTAGCTTCAAACAAAACAACATACCCCACCATTTAAATCTTATTTCTATTTCTTATGTATACCTATCTCATGATTAATTGATTCATCCCAATCTTTCTTTTCTTTTTGGCCTTATTTATTACAGCTTCCTCCTGAATGGACCGACCAGTTTGATTCTGGCATTCAGGTCACTCCACAATCATTCTTAGGCTTCCCTTTATTATTGCTCCTTAAACATTTATTTTTAATTTACCAATAAATTTAGTTTTTTTTCCTCAGATCCTTCTCGGACAAAGTATTGTTGTAATTCAAGCTGGACATGGCCTTATAAATTGTGGGAACAGGTAATTTAAAATGATTTGTTTACTAAAAACATTCGATAAGATAATTAGTTCAAAGAGGTTATCTGTTCATTTATTTTTGCAGCTGTTATGTGGTGCACGAAATTGTGATCTCTGGTATAGACACCAAAGGCTTGGTGCTCTAATCTCAATTCATAATTTGTCACAACTTCGATACAACTAACCAGCAAGTGCACTGGGTCGTCCAAGTAATAAACCTTACGTGAGTAAGGGTCGATCCCACGGAGATTGTTGGTATGAAGCAAGCTATGGTCACCTTGTAAATCTCAGTCAGGCGGATATAAAATAGTTATGGAGTTTTCGAAAATAAATAATAAACTAAGGATAGAAACACTTATGTAATTCATTGGTGAGAATTTCAGATAAGCGTGTAGAAATGCTTTTCAAATGTGATCTAAGATAGCATACAACTGATCAAAGATATCTAATACAGTATTAAAAATTCCTATTTATAATAAACTAGCTACTAGGGTTTACAGAAGTAAGTAAATGATGCATAAATCCACTTCCGGGGCCCACCTGGTGTGTGCTTGGGCTGAGCTTTAATTCTACACGTGGAGAGGTCATTCTTGGAGTTGAACGCCAGCTTTTGTGCCATTTTGGGCGTTGAACTCCACTTTGCAACTTGTTTCTGGCGCTGGACGCCAGAATTGGGCAGAGAGTTGGCGTTGAACGCCAGTTTGCGTCGTCTAAACTTGAGCAAAGTATAGACTATTATATATTGATGGAAAGCTCTGGATGTCTACTTTCCAACGCAATTGGAAGCGCGCCATTTTGAGTTCTTTAGCTCCAGAAAATTCATTTTGAGTGCAAGGAGGTCAGAATCCAACAGCATCAGCAGTCCTTCTTCAACCTCTGAATCTGATTTTTGCTCAAGTCGCTCAATTTCAGCCAGAAAATACCTGAAATTACAGAAAAATACACAAACTCATAGTAAAGTCCAGAAATGTGAATTTAACATAAAAACTAATGAAAACATCCCTAAAAGTAACTAGATCCTACTAAAAACATACTAAAAATAATGCCAAAAAGCGTATAAATTATCCGCTCATCACAACACCAAACTTAAATTGTTGCTTGTCCCCAAGCAACTGAAAATCAAATAGGATAAAAAGAAGAGAATATACTATAAATTCCAAACTATCAATGAAACATAGCTCCAATCAGATGAGCGGGACTTGTAGCTTTTTGCCTCTTGAATAGTTTTGGCATCTCACTTTATCCATTGAAGTTCAGAATGATTGGCATCTATAGGAACTCAGAGTTCAAATGGTGTTATTGACTCTCCTAGTTCAGTATGATGATT
>NC_029790.2:89486789-89487833 GCF_000816755.2 Arachis ipaensis
AGAAAACGAAAAACAGAGAATGTAAGAACAAGGAATGAGTCCACCTTAGTGATGGTGGCATTTCCTTCTTGAGGAACCAATGATGTCCTTGAGCTCTTCTATGTCTCTTCCTTGTCTTTGTTGCTCCTCCCTCATTGCTTTTTGATCTTCTCTAATTTCATGAAGGATGATGGAGTGCTCTTGATGTTCCACCCTTAGTTGTCCCATGTTGGAACTTAATTCTCCTAAGGAGGTGATGATTTGCTCCCAAAAATTCTGTGGAGGAAAGTGCATCCCTTGAGGTATCTCAGGGGTTTCTTGATGATGAGCTTCTTCATGTGCCTGTTGAGATCCATGAATGTGCTCTCTTGTTTGCTCCATCCTTTTCTTAGTGATGGGCTTGTGAGATGAATCTTTCCATCTTCCATGGCTCAGAGGTGGAAGCAATTGCCTTTCCTTTCCTCTTTCTTGAGGTTTCTCTGGCCTTAGGTTTCTCTGGCTTATGCTTTTACCACACCAAACTTAGAATATTGCTTGCCCTCGAGCAAAAAAAAGAAAGAATAGAAGAAGAAGAAGATATGGAGGAGATGCAGGGATGTGTGTATTCGGCCATATGGGTGGGATTGGGTGGGGAAGAGATGTTGAATTTGGAAGATAGGTGGGTGTATGGATGTGAGTGGTAAATGGAATTGTGTGAAAAAGGGGTGAGAAGAAGTGAGTGGAGGTAGGTGGGGATCCTGTGGGGTCCACAGATCCTGAGGTGATCCTGTGGGGTCCACAGATCCTGAAGTGTTCAAGGATTTACAACCTTGCACCAATTTAGGCATGCAAAATTCCCTTGCACACAACTCTGGGCGTTCAGCGCCAGGTTGGTGCCCATTTTGGGCGTTCAACGCCCATTTGTTGCCCATTTCTGGCGTTGAACGCCAGAACCATGCTTGTTCTGGGTGTTCAGTACCAGCTCTTCTCCAGGGTGCATTTCTGGCGTTCAAACGCCCAGATGCTGCCCATTTCTGGCGTTCAGCGCCAGAACCATGCTCTGTTCTGGCGTTGAATGCCAGGCAG
>NC_029790.2:89489486-89491994 GCF_000816755.2 Arachis ipaensis
AACTGAAAAGGATCTTCAGATGGAAGTCCATGAAACTTGCAGTTCTGCTACATCAGACAAACTAGCTGAGGTTTCAGCTCAAAATTGTTTGCTCCAATGGTGGGAATGGAGATGCTTCTTCCATGTAAATTGGAATTAGGTGCAGTAAAGTCACCAAGCATTCTCCTTGCATTATTGTTGTTGGGTTCGGCTGCCATCTCCTTTACTTGTTCGAAATTTTCAATAAGGTTGTCTCTGGATTGTTGTAATTTAGCTTCTCTTAGTTTTCTCTTCAGAGTCCTTTCAGGTTCTGGATCAGCTTCAACAAGAATGCCTTTTTCTTTGTCCCTGCTCATAAGAAAGAGAAGAGAAAAAGAAAAGAAGAGGAATCCTCTATGTCACAGTAAAGAGGTTCCTTATTGTTAGTGGAAGAAAGGAAGGGGACAAAGAATGTAATGTAAGGAAAGAAACACAAGGGTGAGGAGAGCAGAGATGTGAGATGAAGTGTTAGTAGATAAATAAATAAATAGAAGGAGATGAGAGAGGGAGAGAATTTTCGAAAATTATTTTTGAAAAAGAGTTAGTGATTTTCGAAAAATAGTTTTTGAAAAAGGTTAGTAGTTTTCGAAAATTAAAATAAAAATTTAAAATAATTAATTAATTAAAAAGAAATTTTGAAAAAGAGAGAAGATATTTTCGAAAATTAGAGAGAGAGAGAGTTAGTTAGGTGGTTTTGAAAAAGATAAGAAACAAACAAAAAGTTAGTTAGTTAGTTGAAACCAATTTGAAAATCAATTTTGAAAAGATAAGAAGATAAGAGGTTAGAAAAGATATTTTAAAATCAAATTTTTTTGAAAAAGATAAGATAAGAAGATATTTTTGAAAAGATATGATTGAAATTAGTTTTGAAAAAAATTTGATTTTTAAAATCACAATTAATGACTTGATTCACAAGAAATCACAAGATATGATTCTAGAACTCAAAGTTTGAATCTTTCTTAACAAGTAAGTAACAAACTTGAAATTTTTGAATCAAAACATTAATTGATGATGTTATTTTCGAAAATTATGTGATAAAGATAAGAAAAAGATTTTTGAAAAATATTTTTAAAATTTTCGAAAATAACTGAGAAAAATGAAAAAGATTTGATTTTTGAAAAAGATTTTGACAAAGATAAGATTTTTAAATTAAAAATTTGATTTGACTCATAAAAACAACTAGATTTTAGAAATTTTTGAAAAAGTCAAATCTAATTTTCGAAATTTATGAGAAGAAAAAGGGAAAGATATATTTTTTTTTTGATTTTTTGAATTTTTATGATGAGAGAGAGAAACATGAAAATGAGGCAATGCATGAGAATTTTGGATCAAAACAATGAATGCATGCAAGAATGTTATGAATGTCAAGATGAACACCAAGAACACTTTGAATGTCATGATGAACATCAAGACTTATTTTTGAAAAATTTTTAATGCAAAGAAAACATGCAAGACACCAAACTTAGAAATCTTTCATGTTTAGACTCTATGGATGCAAAAATGCACATGGAAAACAAGAAAAGATGCAAAACAAGAAAACATCAAGATCAAACAAGAAGACTTACCAAGAACAACTTGAAGATCATGAAGAATACATGCATGAATGCAATTTTCGAAAAATGCAATATGAATATGCAATTGACACCAAACTTATAACATGACTCAAGACTCAAACAAGAAACATGAAATATTTTTTATTTTTTTATGATTTTATGATTTTTTTGTATTTTCTTTTAAAAAAATTTTTTCGAAAATCATTTTGAAAAAGAAAAATAAGGATTCCAAAATTTTTAATATGAATTCCAAGAATCTTATGCTCTTTAGTCTAAAGCTCCAATCAAAGGGTCAGGCATGGCTTAATAGCCAGCCAAGCTCTAGCATGTAAATTACATCCATTGAGGTGATTAGTTGAAGACCAGTCCCAAGGCAGTTTGGGTATGGCTTTACAGCCAGATAGGATTCAACATGTTTCATGAAACACCAGAATTCATTCTTAAAAATTTTGAAGAAAAATATATTTTTGAAAACATTTTTAAAATTTTTTTTCGAAAACAAAGGAGAAAGTTTTGAAAGATTTTTGAAAAATTTTTGAAAATAAAACAAAAAGAAAATTACCTAATCTGAGCAATAAGATGAACCGTCAGTTGTCCAAACTCGAACAATCCCCGGCAACGGCGCCAAAAACTTGGTGCACGAAATTGTGATCTCTGGTATAGGCTCCAAAGGCTTGGTGCTCTAATCTCAATTCATAATTTGTCACAACTTCGATACAACTAACCAGCAAGTGCACTGGGTCGTCCAAGTAATAAACCTTACGTGAGTAAGGGTCGATCCTACGGAGATTGTTGGTATGAAGCAAGCTATGGTCACCTTGTAAATCTCAGTCAGGAGGATATAAAATAGTTATGGAGTTTTCGAAAATAAATAATAAACTAAGGATAGAAACACTTATGTAATTCATTGGTGAGAATTTCAGATAAGCGTGTAGAA
>NC_029790.2:89492286-89507091 GCF_000816755.2 Arachis ipaensis
TTTTGCTTTGGACCTTGACTTTAACCGCTCAGTCTCAAGTTTTCACTTGACACCTACACGCCACAAGCACATGGTTAGGGACAGCTTGGTTTAGCCGCTTAGGCCAGGATGTGATTCCTTTAGGCCCTCCTATCCACTGATGCTCAAAGCCTTGGGATCCTTTTTATTTGCCCTTGCCTTTTGGTTTTAAGGGTTATTGGCTTTTTGCTCTTGCCTCTTGGTTTTAAGAGCTTTTTGGCTTTTTCTGCTTGCTTTTTTCTTTTTCTTTCTATTTTTTTCGCCTATATTTTTTTTTCTGCAAGCTTTGCTCTTTGCTGCTTTTTCTTGCTTCAAGAATCATTTTTATGATTTTTTAGGCCCTCCTATCCACTTATGCTCAAAGCCTTGGGATCCTTTTTATTTGCCCTTGTCCTTTTGATTTTAAGGGTTATTGGCTTTTTGCTCTTGCCTCTTGGTTTTAAGAGCTTTGGCTTTTTCTGCTTGCTTTTTCTTTTTCTTTCTATTTTTTTTTCGCTATTTTTTTTTCGCCTATATTTTTTTTTCTGCAAGCTTTGCTCTTTGCTGCTTTTTCTTGCTTCAAGAATTATTTTTATGATTTTTCAGATTATCAAATAACATGTCTCCTTGTCATCATTCTTTCAAGAGCCAACATATTTAACATTCTTAAACAACAACTTCAAAAGACATATGCACTGTTCAAGTATTCATTCAGAAAACAAGAAGCATTGTCACCACATCAATATAATTAAACTAAGTTCAAGGATAAATTCGAAACTCATGTACTTCTTGTTCTTTTGAATTAAAACATTTTTCATTTAAGAGAGGTGATGGATTCATAGGACATTCATAACTTTTACTTTTAGTATGTGCTTGGGCTGAGCTTGAAGTCTACACGTGGAGAGGTCATTCTTGGAGTTGCACGCCAGCTTTTGTGCCATTTTGGGCGTTGAACTCCACTTGGCAACTTGTTTCTGGCGCTGGACGCCAGAATTGGGCAGAGAGTTGGCGTTGAACGCCAATTTGCGTCGTCTAAACTTGGGCAAAGTATGGACTATTATATATTGCTGGAAAGCCCTGGATGTCTACTTTCCAACGCAATTGGAAGCGTGCCATTTTGAGTTCTGTAGCTCCATAAATCCATTTTGAGTGCAGGGAGGTCAGAATCCAACAGCATCAGCAGTCCTTCTTCAACCTCTGAATCTGATTTTTGCTCAAGTCCCTCACTTTCAGCCAGAAAATACCTGAAATCACAGAAAAACACACAAACTCATAGTAAAGTCCAGAAATATGAATTTAACATAAAAACTAATGAAAACATCCCTAAAAGTAACTAGATCCTACTAAAAACATACTAAAAACAATGCCAAAAAGCGTATAAATTATCTGCTCATCATTATGCCAATGTTGTACTATAGTGTTGTCATGCTTTTGCAAAAGATAAATTTCTGTTATTTTAAGATCTATTAATTCAAATAATATGGAGAGTAAACATGCACCTCATACTATGCAGATAAAATGCATGAAATGTGGAGAAAAATATGAGCGTTAGAAAAGGATGATGGATCTTACTGTTGAGATAGAAGGGGACATAGCAACTCTGCAGGAAGCTCATTTTGAGTTTATAGTCTTGTAGTATTTTTTGTTGTTTAGATTTGTAACATGATTTATTACTTTTCAAGAGAAATTTGTGTATCAATATTTTGAGTTTAATGAAATATCTCATTTTGTAGTAATTAATTTCAATATATTTATATTATACATAACAATAATCATTGTTAGCAAAAATAATTGAGATTCTAAAGAAAAAAGGTATTTCGTTACTTCTAAGAAAATGAATATAATATAACTAAAAAAAGTCTTAAGATTTTAGCGGCAATAGTAATGGCCGGTAAAAGTGAATAATATTACAATTTTAGAATTATTTTTAGTGGCTATATAAATTGCCGGTATGATGAGTTTTGGCGGCAATAGTAATGGCCGCTAAAAATGAATAATATTACAATTTTAGAATTATTTTTGGTGGCCATATAAATTGCCAAGAAAATGGCTGCTAAAAATTACATACTTTTTGCAGCCATTAAAAAAGTCTTTACTGGCAAATGTTATAATTGCCTCTAAAACCTTTTAGCGACAAAGCATAAGACAACTAATGTCTAATTGCCGGTAAATGTATTAGCGGCTATTTTTATTACCACTAAATACAAAATAAATGGCCGCTAAAAATAATTTTTCTTGTAGTGACAGTATCATTTCACCGAACAAGAATTAACACATCGATTAAGAGAATAAACAATTCATCAAACACTTAGAGTGCTTGCGAATTTGAAACAATGTCCATCAATTAAGAGATGATAAAACTCATTGAATGTTATATCATATAGCAAAGCATTCAGAATCTGAGAATGAAAAACAAAGAAAATGAATAAAAAGGAAAAAGAGAAGGGAACCAAAAGTTGAGAATGAGTGGAACGAAGAAGAGAATGCAGAAGCGAGAGAATGCCGATGTAGAACACGAGAGTCATTGGCCGAGGAGAGTTGACAGAAGAGGTGCTTTCTCTTGGTCTCAGAGGCTTGGGCATTGTGACAAGATCTAGAAATGCATTGATAAAGGAGGCATCTTGGCTCGATCTCAGTAGCTTTCTCGCAACAGCATAAACGAGATGAACTTTAGTAGTGACGACAATAGCAATGGCGGAGGAGGAGGTGACGGTGGCAAAGATGGCAGTGGAGATGTGATGCCAGGGCATCTTAGGCTAGTTTCACTAGCGTTTTTCTTTGTTTTTAGAAGGTTTTATGCACTTTCTTGAGCTATAAGTAAGCAATTGGGTTAGAAATTCATGTATGCTTAGATTCATCCAACCATGGTTAATTTGATGCAATTTCATGAGAATTATGCTATAATTACTTAGGTGCTAAGAATGATGATAATTCCCATGAATTTAGCAAGACTTTGATGCATGTATTGGTTGATGACAGATGAAGGAAAGCATGGAAGGAAGTTGAAGAATGAGCATGGAAAGGATGAAGAAGAAGCAACGTTGGTGGCCAAGTTGGACCACCAATGTTACCTCAAACGTTGAGAGGGAGGCAGAGCAATTCTCTGCATAATTAGCTGATGCCCACGTTGGAGGGAACGTTGACAAGCCAACGTTAGCCCCAACGTTGTGCTAAAATGTGCTTTCTGGAGATTTGGAAAATTTGTAGCGACGCGCACGCGTGCTATACGCGCACGCGTGGATTGGAAATTCTGACAATCCACACGCACACGTAGCTGACGGGTACGCGTGGATGGGTAACGTTGGACCAACAACGCTACCTCAAACGTTGGTGGCCAATGTGCGCGATCTTGATTTCAAAATCCTGAATTTGAAAAAAGCACAACGACGCGCACGCGTCTATAGCGCGTACATGCGAGCTTAACTTTTGAGAATCCACGCGCACGCGTGGATAGGCCAACATTGGAGAGAACGTTGCTAGTCTAACGCTGAGGCCAACGTTCGTCTAAAAGCTTTCAAAACTGGAAATCGGGAGTTTTGCATCGACGCGCACGCGTAGCGTACGCGCACGCGTGGATGCGTATTCTGACCCCAAGGGCGCAAACGCGCAAGGCACGCGTACGCGTGGGTAGAAGAATGTTGGCACTCCAACGTTGAGTTAAACGCCAACGACAGCAAGCAGAACTGAATTTTCAAAGAGGCGTTTGATTCAACGTTGGTCCTCAAACGTGGACTCCAATGTGAGCATTAGAACTTTACAATTCAAGCAGATCTCTTCTCAACATCAAGAGAAACCAATTGGAGCAACTTCAACCCAATTCAATCAAGGCCAAAAGCCCAATTCAGAGATTGAAGATCAATGAAAGAAAGTGTATAAATGGCTTAGAATTCAAGTAAAAAAAAATTTAGCTGGCGGAGAGAGATACGGACACTCTGTTAGTTTTAATTTTCTGCAATTCTTTCAATTCTGCAATGTATCTTTCAATTCCATTTTACATTCTGAGAGCTATGAACAACTAAACCCCTTTCCTTGGGTTAGGGAGCTCTGTGTAATTCAATGGATCAATATTAGTTTTCATTTTTCTTCTTCTTTCTTTCTCTTGATTTTGCTAGAAAGCTTTCGTTCTTCATCCAATTGGATAGTTATCTTGGAAAAGAAACTATCCATAATTGGATCTCCTTTGAACCTTGGAAGAGGAATGAGGAGATCATGCTAGAATTTCTTTCTCACATTAGATTAAATTGGGGTTTGGATGGATATAGTGACATGTAATCCTACCAATACTTTGATCTATGAATTTGTGTGGTAGAATCAGTGACCGATCTTCATCTCTTCCCATGGCACTTAAATCAAGGAATTGGGCAATTGTTCATGCTTAGAGAGATTAGATTACCAAGGAATTGGGATCTAATCACCTAAGATTGCTAAGGAGATCAATGAATGCATTGATTAAGGAAGAGATGAAAATGAACTTGATCTGGAGAATTATCACATCTCTTGACCCCAATGAATCCCTCACTCTGATCTTACCCATTCTCATTACATACTGCTCTTAAATTTCATGCTTAGTCCCCATTCCAATTTAATTTCTTGCAATTTAAGTTTCTGTACCTACATTCCTGCAATTTAATTTCTGTTCATTTAATCTCTTGCAGTTTAAGTTTCCCGCCAATTTTACTTTCCGCAATCCCAATTTCAATTTCGATTTAGCTCAACTAGAATAATTCTCCAATTAACGTTGCTCAACCAACCAATCCCTATGGGATTCGACCTCACTCTACAGTGAGTTTTTACTTGACGACAATCCAGTGCACTTGCCGGTAGGAAATTGTTGAGAGACAGTTTTCCGGTGAATTAAGTTTATGGCGATGTTGCCGGGGATTGGTTTTGTATTGACAATTACTAAATTGGAGGATAACTAGATTAAGCACCTTTCTTTTCTTTTGATTAATTGAATTTTAATTTCAGCTGTTCATTTTTGCTTGCTACAATTTTAGTTGTTTCTCTTTATTTTTCTTTATTATCTTACTTTCCAACAAGCTAACCCACTAACCATTTGATAAACTGCTCTAACTAAGCTAACTATACTCTGTTTTAGTGGACTCTGCACTTGCTGTTTCTGGTACTTGTTCATTGAATGACAGGTAGAAGAAGGAAACCTCAACCTCTTTTGACGGTGAACCGGAAAGAACCTTTCTGAGATTAAGGAGGGAAGCAAGAGAAAAAAAGGCTATTGGTGCAGAGGAAGAGGAGGAAGACTCAGATATAAACATGGAAGATGATATGGAAAACAATCATGAAGGAAAGGTGAACAATCATGCCAGAGGAGGTGCAGCCAACCCTGCTGGACAAGAGAGAAGAGTTCTTTCCTACATTAATCCAAACCTAGGAAATTGTGGTAGCAGCATTCAAAAGCCAACCATCCATGCCAATAATTTCGAATTGAAGCCACAGCTCATCACACTGGTTCAAAACAATTGTTCTTTTAGAGGAAGTGCCCAAGAAGACCCTAATCAGCATCTCACTACATTCCTAAGGATCTGTGACACAGTGAAATCCAATGGAGTTCATCCTGATGCTTAGAGA
This sequence comes from Arachis ipaensis, assembly GCF_000816755.2. Lineage (NCBI taxonomy): Eukaryota > Viridiplantae > Streptophyta > Magnoliopsida > Fabales > Fabaceae > Arachis > Arachis ipaensis. The sequence continues at coordinate 89,497,870 of NC_029790.2, forward strand.
CTGCTTTTATTCCCCTTCTCTCTAAGGGATAAAGCATCCAAGTGGCTAGAATCATTTCCAAAGGAGAGCCTCACATCTTGGGAAGATGTAGTTAACAAATTCTTGGCAAGGTTCTATCCTCAACAAAGAGTCAATAGGTTAAGAGCAGAGGTTCAAACATTCAGACAGCAGGATGGAGAATCACTTTATGAGGCATGGGAGAGATTCAAGGATTTGATAAGGAAGTGCCCTCCTAATATGTTCAATGAATGGGTACAGTTGCATATCTTTTATGAAGGACTTTCCTATGAATCGAAGAAGGCTGTAGACCACTCTTCTGGAGGTTCTCTCAACAAGAAGAAGACGATTGAGGAAGCCATTGATGTCATTGAAACAGTGGCTGACAATGAGTATTTTTATGCCTCTGAAAGAAGCAACAACAGAGGAGTCATGGAGCTGAACAACATGGATACAATTTTGACTCAGAACAAGATGATTTCCAAGCAATTGGTAGATCTCACAAAGAAGATGGAGGCAAGCCAAGTAGCAGCAATCTACACCCAACCATCAATAACAAAGGAGTCAAACACAGAGGAAGAAGAAGTCAACTACATTGGAAATTCTGCAAGACAAGAGCATGACCCTTACTCCAAGACTTACAACCCTGGTTGGAAGAACCACCCAAAGTTTGGGTGGAAAAACCAAAAAAACCAAAACCAAAACCACAGACCTCACAATCCAAACTATTATAACAACTCCACTCACCAAGACACCAATCAAAGACCATATCAGACCACACAAAATACTTATTCACAACCACCCTATCAAAGCCAAAACAATCAGCCTCAACACCCCACTTCCAACCCACCATCTAATGACAGATTCTCCAAGATCGAAGCTATAATTGAAAACTTTTGCAGGGAGTCTGAAGATAACAAAACATTCAAGGAGGAAGTGAGGACAAGTATGAAAAGTCGAGGAGAACTTATTAAGCAGCTTGAGTCACAAGTGGGATACCTATCTCAACAAATTTCCAAGTCCACTGATAGCTTCCCAAGTGACATTGAGAAGAATCCAAGAGGAGGAACACAAAATGTGAGATGGGAAGAATGTAAAGCAATAAACCTTGCAAGTGAGGAGGTTTGGAAGGAAGAAATTAGCAATCCTACAGAACATAATCAAAAAGTTTCAGAGGAGAAGAAAGAAGATATTGAACAAAGGACTGATCCTGCCCAAGGGAGAGAATCAAAAGAGAAAAAAACCCTGCAACCATATGTGCCATAAGCACCATTCCCACAGAGACTCAGGGGCAGTGAGAAAGGGAGAACATACACCAGATTTCTGGATGTATTTAAGACTCTTCATGTCAACATTCCTTTCCTCGAAACCCTGAAACAGATGCCTACTTGTATCAAGTGGATGAAGGAGTTACTAGCTAGTAAGAGCAACCTGAAGGGTGGCCAAATAGTGGTGATGAACAAGGAATGCAGTGCTCTCATTCAGAAGGCATTACCCATAAAGAAAGGGGATCTGGGAGCTTTCACATCCCCTGTGCTATAGGGGACACCATGATTGATAAAGGATTCTGTGATTTGGGAGCCAGCATAAATGTGATGCCTCTGTCTTTCATGAAGATATTGAAAATTAATGAGCTTAAATCCATGATGCACCACTATTTCGTGGTACATTTTATACTTGATTGAGTGGATTTTTATCCACTAAACTCACACTTATTCATATAATTTGCATGTTTTACATTTTCCTTCCTAATTCTGTACTTTGATTGAAAACATGCTTCTTTGGCCTTAAAATTGCTAATTATTAATCCTCTCTTATTACTATTCGATGCCGTGATATGTGTGTTAAGTATTTTCAGGGTTTATAGGACAGGAATGGCTTAGAGGATGGAAAGAAAGCATGCAAAAGTGGAAGGAATACAAGAAATTGAAGAAAATGCTAAGTTGTCCAGCCTGACCTCTTCATACTTAACTGACCATAACTTGAGCTATAGAGGTTCAAATGAGGCGGTTCTAGTTGCGTTGGAAAGCTAACATCCGGGGCTTCGAAATGATATATAATTTGTCATAGTTTCCCTGGCATTTAGGGACGTGCATGCGTGCATCACGTGCACACATGCATCTGCAAAAATTCAACGTATCAAAATTCGCCCCCAACGATTTCTGGGCTGTTTTTGACCCAGTTCTCGGCCCAGAAAACACAGATTAGAGGCTGCAGAGTGGAAGAATGAGAGGACACTTCTCATTATTCACAATTTAGGTTTTAGATGTAGTTTTTAAGAGAGAGAGCCTCTCTCCTCTCTCTAGATTTTAGGATTCCTAGTTTTATGCTTTTGAGTTGGATATTGAAAAGAGTTACTACCTCCGTTGAAATCTTTATCATTCTAGTTTGTTTCCTATTCCTTTACTCTTTTTATTCCCTATTTACTTTGTTTAGAGTTATATGGATACCTTCAATTTTGAAATTAATTAATGCAAAGATACTTTTCTATTTAATTTCATTATTTCTTGATTATTTTCAATTGAGTCCAATTATCATGTCTTCTTTCTACTCCCTTTACATGTATGTGAAATTGGCATCCATGTCAATGGAGTAGACTTCCAACTTGGCTTTGGAATTGATTAATATTTGGAGACCCTTGAGTTGGAAGACTCAAGAGTTAATTTGTAATTGGGAATTGTTGGCTGGCTCTCTAGTCACTAACGCTAATCCTTTCCAAGGGAAAGGATTAGGACTTGTGAATAGAAGTTGGCTCCCTACTTGACTTTCCTTTACTCGGTAAGGGTTAACTAAGTAGAAACAACAACCTATTACTATTAATATTAGGAAATCCAACAAGGATAGAACTTCTGACTAATATTTTCCTAGCCAAGGCTTTTTATTTTAATTATATAAATTCTCTTGTTAATTTTCATTGCTTTAATTTACAATCATTTATTTTTCTGTTCTCCAACTCTTAGAATTTCTCAGAAAACTCATAACCAAATAACAAGAACACTTCCCTGCAATTCCTTGAGAGACGACCCGAGGTTTAAATACTTCGGTTATTATTTCTATTGGGTTTGCTTTAGTGACAACCAAATTTTTGTATGAAAGGATTCTTTGTTGGTTTAGAAACTATACTTGCAACGTGATTACTTTTGTGAAATTCTTTACTAGCAAAAATCTATTCGTCAGTCCACACATGTAATCATCCAATTGACTGACAAGACTCAGAAGCAAGTTGAAGGATTAGTCGAGAATGTACTGGTCAAAGTGAAAAATTACTTTCTCCCCACTGACTTTGTCGTTCTTGAAATGGAAGAGAGCCATCTTCACCCAATCATCTTAGGGAGACCATTCTTGGCTATTGGTAGAGCACTCATTGATGTAGAACAAGGAGAGTTGATACTAAAAATACATGATGAGCAGCTCACTTTCCATGTCCTCAAGCCCACGTATGAGTCTGAGCAAGAGAGCAAGGAATTAAAGGAAGAGTACAGTGAGAGCTCTTTGAAGGAGAACAGCAATGAACTACTAGCCAAGCCTCTGGAGCTTTCCTTGGTGGATAAACAAGAAGCTCAAGAGATGAAGCAACTAAGGATACTAGAGGAGGAGCTGAAACAACAGGAACTAAGGGAATCAATCAACAAAGATCACTCCAACACAAGAACTTCTGAAGCACTACTTAAAGAAGAGAAAAAAGTGGGGAAGAAAGTACCAAGGAAATGGAGGAATAAGAAAATTCCCACTGAGGATTTCTCACTAGGTGACAAGGTGATATCAGCCCACCATCCACTCATACCCCTTCATCTTCCTGTGATACCATCTCAAATGCCTCAAGTCTATACAATCAACCGGATCCTCTCATTGGAGCATGTTGAAATTCTTAAAGAATCAAATGGTAACAGATTCACAGTGAGGGGAGAAGATTTGAGGCATTACAATCCGTCTAACAGTAAACTAACCGTCAAGCTAATGACGCTAAAGAAGCGCTCCATGGGAGGCAGCCCATGATTTAGTTTCCTTGCTTTTAAAGTTTCAGTGTGAATAATAATTGTTGCTCTAACATAAATTCAAGCTCTCAAAGACAAATTTGACAACTATCCCTGACATTCTGAAGCATGTGATCCAATTCTAAGTTTGGTGTGCCTACAGGCACACTAAGATGCTTTTCAAAAATGATTATCATATTGCCATTTTGACATATGTCTAAGAGCTTTCTTGGAGTATATAGCCAAACATTAAGTTTGGTGTTCTATATATTGTAAGAACAAGTCATGAGAGTCAAATTTCTTTTGAGTCTTTAAGTTCATGAAGGTGCAACCATGTTTGTAATTTTTAGTTTGTGTTTAAAAATAGAAAAATAAAGTGTTTCTCATGATGGTTTAACCAAGGGTGACAATAATCCCATTGAGATCTCAATGACATTACTTGGAGGAAGTAATCCTTTGAACCATATAGCCAAACACTAAGTTTGGTGTCCTCCAAGACTATATAAGAGCACAAAAGGAGTCACGGTTGGTTAACACTCATAAGGAATGCTAGTCAAATTTTTAGCTTTGAGTATTAATTGTCATGTGCTTGCCGCCACTTGTTTGTATTCACTTCCTTTGCCTTGTTATGATGGATAGGTATGGATAAGAACAATTTAATGAAAGGGACAAGGAAATGAATGGTAAATATAGCATGAGGATAAAAAGTATGTCACATGGCTTGGAAGGGTGCTTCTTGGGAATAAAAATATGCACATCTTGGGAAGAGGTACTTAGAAGACCGAAAAACATGCCCAATGGAGAGGCAATTTTTGTCTTCATTTAACCTTGCATGCACACCCTTCATTCATAACCTTTGCCAAAGAATTCTAACCATCCATTCTTCATTAAAGTTTGCTATAAATGGCTTCACTTGGACCATGCCTCTAAACCAAAGTTTTCACACTTCTTGTACTCTAAAAAGTCAGCTCTTATGTTCTCTAAAGCCAAGACCCAACAACTATGTTTTTTGTGCAACAAATCACTCTTGTTCACTTGCTTCCACAAACATTACCTTGCCTTCAAACCTCCTTTCCAGCGAGAGTGCATCACACTAGTCATCCCTCTTCATAAACCTTCAACCTCTATTCGGGTAACCATCAAGAAAAGTATGGCATCTTCTTCAAGTTTCAAAAGAAGGAGAGGAAAGGAACCTATTACTGAGAAAAGTGAAACGACTATGATCAATAGAAGTTCAGATCACGGTTCCACCAAAGGCAACTTGAGTGGATGACTGATAAACCCATATTTTATGATGTATTTTATGCTCAATTTAGGTAATTTATTCAATCCTTCACTCACTTATTCATGTAAATTGCATGGTTTTACTTTCCCTTCCCTATTATGTGATATATGTGAAAAACATGTTTCCTATGCTTTAAAAATAATTATTTTAATTACCTTTTATTACCATTCGATGCTGTGATTTGTGTGTTAAGTAGTTTCAGATCTCCTAAGGCAGGAATGACTTAAAAGATGGAAAAGAAACATACAAAAATGGAAGGAAAGCACAAAATGGAGTTTTTGAAGAAACTGGCAGCGACGCGAACGCATGGACGATGCGGCCGCCTGCCCAGCGCGAAAAGGCAGTGACGCGAATGCATGACTGACGCGAACGCGTGCCTTGAGCAGAACGCAGATGACGCGTACGCGTGACCGAAGCGAACGCGTGACAAGGAAAACTCCCAGATGACGCGACCGCGTGACCCACGCGGACGCGTGACAGACGCCATGTGCAGAAAAAGCAGAAAATGCTACCAGCGATTTCTGAAGCCCTTTTTGGCCCAAATCCAAGTCCAGAAAACACAGATTAGAGGTTATAAAGTGGGAAAATACATCCATTCGAGAGAGCTCCCGAATTTTTCACTTTTCATGATTTAGATGTAGTTTTTAGAGGGAGAGGTTCTCTCCTCTCTCTTAGGTTTTAGGATTAGGATTTCTTATTATTTCAATTTAGTATTTCAACTCTTTGTCAGGTTCAATATTCCTTTTACTTTATATTTCTCTTTTACTTTCAGATACATTAATGCTCTCATTTAATTACTTATGTTGCCAAATTGGCTTATGAACTCTTCATGTTTGGATTGATTTTCTCTTATTAATGCAATTGAGGTATTTCATATTTATAATTCTTATTTAGCTTTTCATATCCTTGGCTTTAATTGATTAACTGGAAATTCTTGAGTTATTAAACTTATCGTGATTGATTGATATGTTTGCTAATTGAATTGAATTCCACTAACTCTAGTCTTTCCTTAGGAGTTGGCTAGGACTTGGGAAATATAGCTGATTAGTTCACTTAACTTTCTCTTGCTTTTGTAAGGGTTAACTAAGTGGGATTAACTTCAATTCTCATAAGAATAACTAGGATAGGACTTCCGAATTTTCAGGCCTTGCCAAGAGTTTATTTTATAGTTATTTATTTATTTTACTTGTCATTTAAATTACTTGTCCCTTACTTTCAAAACCCCCGATTTACAAAACTTATAACCAATAATAAGAACATACCTCCCTGCAGTTCCTTGAGAAGACGACCCGAGGTTAAATACTTCGGTTATCAATTTTTAAGGGGTTTGTTACTTGTGACAACCAAAACATTTGTAAGAAAGGACTTTTGTTGGTTTAGAAGCTATACTTGCAACGGGAATTTATTCTGAATTCTAGACCACGCAAAAGTTCTCTCTTCAAAATGGCGTCGTTGCCGGGAAACTGCAAACGTGTGTCATATTATTGGTTATTATAAATATTTTTCTTTTATTTGCTTATTTGTTTTTGTTTTTCCCTTTTTATTTCTATTAGCTACTATGAATTCGCACCCCTCTCGCTTTGAGTTTGGTTCTGAATTTGTTGAAAGGAATAGAAGCTATAACAGGAATATGCATCAAGGTCTAAGCAATCAAAGATGGATGGAGCCAAGAGGATCTGATCAACCCTTTCGGCAACAACACCTTCCAAGATATCATGGACAAAGACCATTCTACAATGCATGCCAAGCTGATAGATATGGTGGACCTCCTGGTAGTTACCAACAAGCCCCACCCTGTGCTTATGGACCATCCTCTCAACATAACTTTGAACTACCACACTCACAAGCTCCTTTTCACCATTCACCACCGTATGATCCTTATTTACCCCAATTCCAATCTAATTACTCCCAAACACCACCACTTCCCTATGTACCATGTCCATATCCATCACCTCAAGAATCACAGGGTCGCCTCAAGGAAACAGTAGATCAACTTCATACAACCCTTCATCAGCTGGAGCAAGCAATACATCAATTATCTTCCAGACGTTTAGACACTCAAGGAACTCCAATAGCTTTATGTGGAGAATCTAATGACAAACGTAGCATGAAGGAGACACTAGAAACCCCAGTGGGCAGTAATGAGCATAACTTTGTTCTGGAACAATTGGAGGAAGCTCGAATTATCCAAGAAGAAGAAGTACTGATTGAAGATTTAGGAGATGCTGAACCTCCATGGGAATCCAGAGTTGTGAAAAATTCCATCAAGGACGTTACAATTGATGCTAAGGAGGATAGTGCACAACCTCCAAAGCAGGTATTTTATGAAGAACTAGATGGAATAACCCAAGACGCAAGTTTCCTTGATGATGATAGTCTCAAGTCAAGTTCTCCTAGTAATGAACTTGCATCCGCACATGAATTCTCTGAGATTGAAGAACCTTATCCAAGTGAATACGAAGATGATGTCGAGGTAGATTTCTCTCAACCTCCAGCTTATGACTTGAGTGATGATGAAGACATAGAAGACTTTGATCAGGACGCAGTTGCAGTTGAAGAATCTTGTAAAGAAGTGGAGGAATTCACAGAAGATTACGAGGGAGTAGAACTTACAGAACCACTGGAAACACCTATCCCAAGGCCATTACCACCCAATACAAGCTTCACGTGGGTACAATCCTTAACCTTTATCTTTACTTTTCCACTTGAATATGGTTTTCTTGAAACAGATGGCCAGCTTAGAGCTCTCTGCGGCTTTAAGAGTAAGAGGGAAATGGCTCGTATTCAAAGCTGGTGCGCAAGATTCAATAAGGTTCCACGCTTAAATTTGAAGTGCACGGATTGGTATCATGTTCAATTAAATGGATCTCGGAAAATGTTTGGTCATCTTGGTGAGAATCTAATTCCTAAACCGCCCGGACGGAAAAATATATATCAAGACAAAGGCGGATTTAAAAGCAAAGTTTGAGATCCTGGAAAATATTCTGATATTCGTTGCCCCGGGAGCCTGAGAATCTGTTTGAAGCTGCTCAGAAGCTTTACATGCCTAGTTTGGGACCCCGGAGGCTGTTGGCATTCCAAACATTGGTGGAGATTTCTGGATGAATTTAAGCATAAGCCACCATAACAGGAAGCTCATCCAATGTCCAACTTAAGGACTTTAACTAAAAGTGCTAGATGGGAGAGAACCCACCATGGTATGGTCGTTTCTTTTTCAGTTTTATTTCGTGTTGTTTGTTTTTATATTATATTATTTTCCATTGAACCTGAATATTATACATTAGCATTGCATACTGCATAATTGCATAATTACATAATTGCATAATTGCATAAAAAAAAGAGAGAAGCGCGAGACGTGACCGCGTAGCTCACGCGTTCGCATCAGTTGCAAAAACTACCCTCCACGCGTCCGCGTCAATCACGCGAACGCGTGATTTGGAAATCGGCGTAAAAAAATCCAACGCCCAGAAATCTGGGCTGGAATCGTGCGGCTGGTGTGCGTTTAGCACAAAACAGCCCACGCGTTCGCGTCCATCACGCGAACGCGTCACTTGCACAAAATCCATCCCACGCGAAAGTGTGAGCGACGCGTCCGCGTCGCGTGGATAGCATGGCACCCTAAATGGAGACAGAGAGTTGCGCTGAAACAACGCTGGAATTGTGCGTTTAGCACAATTTTCAGTGACGCGGTCGCGTGCCTCACGCGACCGCGTCATTCATCTTTTACCCATTCTATGCTATCGCGTCAACCACGTGACCGCGTCAACCCCATTTCACCCCAATTACGCGATCGCGTGCTCCACGCGTTCGCGTGGATTTGAATTGACTAACCCCAGTCACGCGAAACCCTACCCCATCGCGCCCCCATTCTCTTCCCCCCAACCCCCCTCTGCTCCCTCTCTGCTCCCTACTCCAACACCACCACCCCAACCACCTCCGACCGTCGCACCACCACCAACAACTCGG
>NC_029790.2:89508804-89519214 GCF_000816755.2 Arachis ipaensis
TCCCTTCCCTTCTTCTCTCTCTCTTCTCTTCTTCCCTCCACCACCGCTGCCCCCACCGTGGCCAGCCACCACCACCACGCCATCACCACCGCGCCTCCCACCACCACCACCCTCAACCCCTTTCTTCTTACCCACCACCATTAAACCCCACCCGAAACCCCCTGCCACCGCGAACAGCCACCCACCACCGCGCCGCCGTGCCCCCTCCCAGCACCACCACACCCCCACCATCTTTCTACTCCCTACCTTAGTTCATACGCCTACCAGGTTCCGCCGAATGCCATTTTTCTTTTATTCGTAGTTAGTCGCATATTTTTCATTTTATGTTCAAACTTAGGATAGTTAGAGATGCATGTTGTAGTGGATTCTAGGTGGTTAGGTAGCTAGGATGTGGTTAGTGGATTTAGGCCTGATAATTGCGCCATACTTGTTGCTTGTTTTACCTATTCTGCAATTTTGGTATGGCTGTGATGTTAATACTGTTCATATGCTGTTCTTCACTGTTCATGCTGCTATTACACCGCTCTTTCATGTTCAGATTACTTGTGTCTATTTGCAGCTTTATTTTAATTTATATGAACTATTCTGCTTGCTGTTTATTACCCGGGAAAATCCAATTTTAGCCGGAATGCTACCCAATTTTCTGCAAATTGTTTCCTTCTCATTCATGCATTGGTTTTGGCAATTTTGAATTTTCCATTACTTAGCTTTTACCAAACCAATTCTTGAATGCACGGGCCAGCATTCTTATTCTTTTCGAGTTCCTGGTTAATAAATTGCACTTTTGATTATTCGATTTCAATTTTTGCTATTTTCATATCTATATGAATCATCATCAACCTGATTTCCTTGCTTGAATATGAGTTGACTGTTGCTTATAATTGTGAAATTCTTGTTACTTAGAAACCGATCATCATGCCACTTACTCTGACTTTCTTTTTACTCACTCACTGATTTCCACTTTCTAACATCTTTCTCAATCCTAACCAATCTAACTTTCAAACTTCTCTTTTTGGTTTTTAACTATTTACTTTAACTTTTTAACTCAAGGCATGATTATGGTTTTTCCTAATTAACATGAATTTTATTTATAATATATTTTGGATTGTGATTTTTCATCTCGGATTCCTAACTCAAATACAATCCCTTATGCACATATACTTGACTCATCTCATAATTATACTGCTCTTTTGCCACTATGTGCTTATATTGCCATTATTCTATTTGCCTACTTGTTTTCCTGCTCTGTTCTTTCTTTATATCCTGGAATTTCTGCTTTTCAGGATGTCTGACCCTCAAAGAAAAGGAAAAGGCAAGGCAACCACTGGTAAAAGGAAAAGAGGTGAATCCTCTATGTCTATCCTGGATATTATGCATGATGACTCCTGGCGGGAAAAGCACTTTACCCCGCAGGAGAAGGTTGACCAGCTCCTCACTGTCAATGATCCAGTAAAATTTGCAAACAGATACTGTGAGCTGAAGTATCCAGTATTTGCCACCTCCAGGAACTTGTACCTGGAGCGAACTCTGAAAATTCCAGAAGAACTACAGCAGTACACCTCCGATCAGATAAAATAGAGAGGCTGGTTCTTCTTGGAGAGAAACCTGACAGAGGTCAATGCTTCTTGGGTTAGAGAGTTTTACTGCAACTATTTCAAGTCTTTCCTGGATGCAGTGCACCTCAGAGGGAAACAAATACTGGTCACTGAGGAAGCTATTGAGGACATCCTCCGCCTTCAGCCTAAGTCAGACTAGCCTGACGGTTACCAAAAGGCTGAAGAGGATATGAGGTTTATGTGATTTGACTGGGATGCTGTCAAGCAGAGTATATTGCATGATTCATTTAGGTAGTTGCATTTAGAGTAGATTGCGTTGCATGAAATTCCACCACTTTACCTTACTCTTTATCTTGGATTTAGCATGAGGACATGCTATTGTTTAAGTGTGGGGAGGACTGATACTCAATTTAGGTGATTTATTCAATCCTTCACTCACTTATTCATGTAAATTGCATGGTTTTACTTTCCCTTCCCTATTATGTGATATATGTGAAAAACATATTTCCTATACTTTAAAAATAATTATTTTAATTACCTTTTATTACCATTCAATACCGTGATTTGTGTGTTAAGTAGTTTCAGATCTCCTAAGGTAGGAATGACTTAAAGGATGGAAAGGAAACATACAAAAATGGAAGGAAAGCACAAAATGGAGTTTTTGAAGAAACTGGCAGCGACGCAAACGCATGGACGACGCAGCCGCATGCCCAGCGCGAAAAGGCAGTGACGCGAACGCATGACTGACGTGGACGCGTGCCTTGAGCAGAACGCAGATGACGCGTACGCGTGACCGAAGCGAATGCGTGACAAGGAAAACTCCCAGATGACGCGACCGCGTGACCCACGCGGACGCGTGACAGACGCCACGTGCAGAAAAGCAGAAAATGCTACCAGCGATTTCTGAAGCCCTTTTTGGCCTAGATCCAAGTCCAGAAAACACAGATTAGAGGTTATAAAGTGGGGGAATGCATCCATTCGAGAGAGCTCTCGAATTATTCACTTTTCATGATTTAGATGTAGTTTTTAGAGGGAGAGGTTCTCTCCTCTCTCTTAGGTTTTAGGATTAGGATTTCTTATTATTTCAATTTAGTATTTCAACTCTTTATCAGGTTCAATATTCCTTTTACTTTATATTTCTCTTTTACTTTCAGATACATTAATGCTCTCATTTAATTACTTATGTTGCCAAATTGGCTTATGAACTCTTCATGTTTGGATTGATTTTCTCTTATTAATGCAATTGAGGTATTTCAGATTTATAATTCTTATTTAGCTTTTCATATCCTTGGCTTTAATTGATTAACTGGAAATTCTTGAGTTATTAAACTTTTCATGATTGATTGTTATGTTTGCTAATTGAATTGAATTCCACTAACTCTAGTCTTTCCTTAGGAGTTGGCTAGGACTTGGGAAATCTAGCTGATTAGTTCACTAAACTTTCTCTTGCTTTCGTAAGGGTTAACTAAGTGGGATTAACTTTAATTCTCATAAGAATAACTAGGATAGGACTTCTGAATTTTTAGGCCTTGCCAAGAGTTTATTTTATAGTTATTTATTTATTTTACTTGTCATTTAAATTACTTGTCCCTTACTTTCAAAACCCCCGATTTACAAAACTCATAACCAATAATAAGAACATACCTCCCTGCAGTTCCTTGAGAAGACGACCCGAGGTTAAATACTTCGGTTATCAATTTTTAAGGGGTTTGTTACTTGTGACAACCAAAACGTTTGTAAGAAAGGACTTTTGTTGGTTTAGAAGCTATACTTGCAACAGGAATTTATTCTGAATTCTAGACCACGCAAAAGTTTTCTCTTCAATGACAGGAAAAGGAATATATCCAGAGATCCCTTTCCAGTTACCTGATGATGGGTGCCTAGAAATAAGAGCCAAGATCAGAAAGAGGAAATGGGAAGAGCTTACCTCACCAATCACCAGGATTAATGCAAACATCATAAGGGAGTTTTATGCTAATACTGCAATGGTGGATACAACCAAGGCCCCAACTTACAAGAGTTATGTAAGGGGTGTGGAAGTAGACTTTAGTTCGAAGACCATTATGAAGGTCTTAGGACTGAGGCCAGCACATTTTGATGAGCCTGGATACCAAGAAATAGTAAATGGGAACCCAAATTATGATTAAATTACTAGTAATATCTGTGTGGTTAATGCTGACTGGGAGAGGGACAACCATGGAAGGCACAAGTACTTGAGAAGGGGAGATCTCATCCCTGAAGCAAAAGGGTGGTATGAGCTTATAAAGAGATCAATTCTGGGCACAGTGAACACTTTAGAAGTTAACAAGAAAAGGGCTGTCATGCTACACTGTATAATGGTGGGAGGAGAAATAAAAGTTCACGAGATCATTGCAAATGATATTTAAAAGATCTCAGAGAAAAATTCTGCTGAAGCCTGGTTATATTACCCAAGCACCATCATGCGGTTATGCATGAAGGCCAGAGTGTCACTAGAGGATGCAAACCCAATATGGCTGAATCCAGGGTTGCCTATGACCCTCGAAAGGATGATGAATGTCACAGTAGCCCAACAAAGTTGAAGACCACAAAGGAGGTGAAGGAGAGAGGAACCACGAGAGGAAGGAGAACAAGAAGAAGAGCAACAATTTCAATCACAAACCAACATGGACATGGGCCGGATACAAGAAGCAATTGAAAGGCTATCCGAATAGTACATGAAAGCTCAAGAGAAATAAGAAGAATTCCATTCACAATACATGAGAGCTCAAGAGAGACAAGAGGAGCTTCAGTTGAAAATGATGAGCCAGCAGAGAGATTTTGAGTCAAGATTTCTGGTTATGCAAAGAGAACAATCTTCACAATTTCAAGAATCTTTCAACCAGCTGACCCAACATCAAGTTGATAATATGAGAGCTTTCAAGGAATTCATGACTTTTCAGAATGCAAGATATGAAGTTCAAGCTGATTATAACATGAATGCTCAAACCAAGCTCAACTATATGGCGGAACATCTACCTAGTCTAAACCCAACATTTCCAAATTATGATCAATACTTTAAGGAAAGAAGTGAGTTGGAGATAGACAGAGCAATACGCCATGAAGACAAAGTGGAAAGGACAATGAAGAAAGCTGGATTCTGGACAAAGTTAAAGGGAAAAGGCAAGGGAGAAACTAGTAAGCAAGCAGAAGAGAAGAAGAAGAAGAAAGACAAGCAGGATAAAGAATAAAAGGTGGACTTGCTCCTTGTTTATCATATTCAATAAAGAAAGAACATGTCTGTTTTAGTTTATAGTTAACTTCTAGTTTAAGTCATCTTACATTCTGTATGTTTAATTTTTGCCATAAATGTGCTAGCCTAGGTGTGTGTGTGTTTCACTTTCACTTGTTTAAATGCTTGTCTTGTCACCTGTCCTTTTCAATTTGAATAAAATAAATGTTTGAACAGAAGTGGAATGGTTCTTTTTGGCAAGAAGTGAAATAACAGTAAGTGGTGGTATATATATCTGATTGTGTAGTAGCTCACTAAGAATGAATAAAAGGGTAGATTGACATCCTTTTAGTGTAAACTAGGATGCTGTCTATGAATCTTAGCAAATAAAAGTCCTTGGATGAAAGAAAAACAAATAAAAAGAAAGAAAAAGAAAAGCCAAAAGTGGCAACAAAAATAGAAGAAAGCAAATAATAAGGCTAGACACCAATAGCTTGGACCTTAAGACATATGCCTGTGGTGTCTTTATACTAGGATCTGCTTGGATGATTAGGTTCTATGGAGTGTTTTAACACTTGGTAACTTGGGTTAACTAACCCGGGATTATCAACCGAAAATCCATTATCAAGAGCAACCTAGTTACAAGGCATTTAGTAACCCAAAGAGGTGTTGGACACCAATGTCTTAAGAAGAATTGTGAAAAGTGTCTGTGGTGAATATGTGTTGAGTGCAAATAAGCTAAGAAGCTGCTACAACACATGACACTGAGCTGCTAGAATCAAAGAATAAGTTCACAGAAAAAGAAAATAAAGAAAAGTAATTACCAAGGATGAGTAAATAATAAGAGGTCATAGCAGTATGTTAGTTGATGCTTAAAGGAGACATTCCCTACCTAAGGACCAATAAAAAGTGAGCTGCAACATTCTCTGCATAAACCCCCATGAACTAATAATAATGACTTACTGATATGAACATTACTTTCTGTCTTATTCTTTCTTCTTGATAATTCAGGGCTTGCTTAAGGACAAGCAAGATTTAAGTTTGGTGTTGTGATGCCAGGGCATCTTAGGCTAGTTTCACTAGCCTTTTTCTTTGTTTTTAGAAGGTTTTATGCACTTTCTTTAGCTATAAATAAGCAATTGGGTTAGAAATTCATGTATGCCTAGATTCATCCAACCATGGTTAATTTGATACAATTTCATGAGAATTATGCTATAATTACTTGGGTGCTAAGAATGATGATAATTTCCATGACTTTAGTAAGACTTTGATGCATGTATTGGTTGATAACAGGTGAAGGAAACCATGGAAGGAAGTTGAAGAATGAGCATGGAAAGGATGAAGAAGAAGCAATGTTGGTAGCCAAGTTGGACCACCAACGTTACCTCAAACGTTAAGAGGGAGGCAGAGCAATTCTCTGCATAATTAGCTGATGCCCACATTGGAGGGAACGTTGGCAAGCCAATGTTATCCCCAACGTTGTGCTAAAATGTGCTTTCTGGAGATTTGGAAAATCTGTAGCGACGCGCACGCGTAATATACGCGCACGCGTGGATTGGAAATTCTGACAATCCACGCGCACACGTAGCTGACGCGTACACGTGGATGGGTAACGTTGGACCAACAACGCTACCTCAAATGTTGGTGGCCAACGTATGCGATCTTGATTTCAAAATCCTGAATTTGAAAAAGGCGCAACAACGCGCACGCGTGAGCTTAACTTTTGAGAATCTACGCGCACGCGTACATCAAGCGCACGCGTGGATAGGCCAACGTTGGAGGGAACGTTGCCAGTCCAACACTGAGACCAACGTTCTTCTAAAAGCTTTCAAAACTGGAAATTAGGATTTTTGCATCCACGCGCACGCGTAGCGTACGCACACGCGTGGATGCGTATTTTGACCCCAAGGGCACAAACGTGCAAGGCACGTGTACGCGTGGGTAGAAGAACGTTGGCACTCCAACGTTGAGTCAAACGCCAATGACAGCAAGCAGAACTGAATTTTCAAAGAGGCGTTTGATTCAACGTTGGTCCTCAAACGTGGACTCCAACGTGAGCATCAGAACTTTGCAATTCAAGCAGATCTCTTCTCAACATCAAGGGAAACCAATTGGAGCAACTTCAACCCAATTCAATCAAGGCCAAAAGCCCAATTCAGAGATTTAAGATCAATGAAAGAAAGTGTATAAATAGCTTAGAATTCAAGTTTTAAAAAAAAAAATTAGCTGGCGGAGAGAGATACAGACACTCTGTTAATTTTAATTTTCTGTAATTCTTTCAATTCTGCAATGTATCTTTCAATTCCATTTTACATTCTGAGAGCTATGAACAACTAAACCCCTTTCATTGGGTTAGGGAGCTCTGTGTAATTCAATGGATCAATATTAGTTTTCATTTTTCTTCTTCTTTCTTTCTCTTGATTTTGCTAGAAAGCTTTCGTTCTTCATCCAATTGGATAATTATTTTGGGAAAGAAGCTATCCATAATTGGATCTCCTTTGAACCTTGGAAGAAGAATGAGGAGATCATACTAGAATTGCTTTCTCACATTAGATTAGATTGGGGTTTAGATGGATATAGTGACATATAATCCTACCAATACTTTGATCTATGAATTTGTGTGGTAGAATCAGTGACCGATCTTCATCTCTTCCCATGAGCACTTAAATCAAGGAATTGGGCAATTGTTCATACTTAGAGAGATTAGATTGCCAAGGAATTAGGATCTAATCACCTAAGATTGCCAAGGAGATCAATGAATGCATTGATTGAGGAAGAGATAAAAATGAACTTGATCCGAAAAATTATCACATCTCCTGACCCCCAATGAATTCTTCACTCTGATCTTACCCATTCTCATTACATACTGCTCTTAAATTTCATGCT
Source organism: Arachis ipaensis (assembly GCF_000816755.2). NCBI lineage: Eukaryota > Viridiplantae > Streptophyta > Magnoliopsida > Fabales > Fabaceae > Arachis > Arachis ipaensis. The sequence goes on from NC_029790.2 coordinate 89,516,437, forward strand.
TAGTCCCCATTCCTATTTAATTTCTTACAATTTAAGTTTCTGTACGTACATTTCTGCAATTTAATTTCTGTTCATTTAATCTCTTGCAATTTAAGTTTTCCGCCAATTTTACTTTCCGCAATCCCAATTTCAATTTTGATTTAGCTCAACTAGAATAATTCTCCAATTAACGTTGCTCAACCAACCAATCCCTGTGGGATTCGACCTCACTCTACAGTGAGTTTTTACTTGACGACAATCCGGTGCACTTGCCGGTAGAAAATTGTTGAGAGACAGTTTTCGGGTGAATCAAGATGGCTATGGCAATCTTAGGGTTTCAGTGAGCTCTCATCCTCTGTTCTTTCTTTTCAAGTGTTCTCTTGAATTTTGAAAAGAGTTTTAATTATCTAGTAGTTTAAATGGTAACAATGAGTTTTATTGTTAGCTATCTTGTGGGAGTTTATCAAAATGTCACAGATAAAATATATTATGAAGATTTTTAAAAACTCTCACTAAAAAACGCCCACAAATATATATAAATTTTGTAGTGTCTACTTTAAGTAATGATCTGATGTAGGTTTTTAAAGATTTTTTGATGTTAGTTTCAATACTTATGTTATTAATTTGATATATCTATTTAGTTTTATTTTAAAGGTTTTTCACATTCTATGCATAATTTATGATTTTATACCATATATCTAGACAATAATATCAATTTCTTTCTTTTGATTATTACTTACATTATGTAGAATCAATCGCTTGAAAGACCATCGCATATGAATGAGATTTTTGAGCATGTGAATGGGTATGTGAAAGTCATAGGTCCTAGTAATTCTGAATCACGTGTCCACCTACCTCTTCTTTTTACTTTTCCAAGCACCTAAAAAAGCACAACCCCAGATAGAAAATTCCTACTTATCCTGCAGCCACCAGGACAACCACAAAATTCTCAGATGGAGGATGAATTTTACGATCTCGATGGCTCAGATTAGGACTATTTAGACGAGTACGAGTAGCATTATTTTCTTTGCTTTGAATATTTTATTTTTTTAGTGGATTACAATTTAGACAGATATAAGTTTGAGTTTAGTTATTTATCTTGTATTGAATCTTTACATTAGAAGATTATTTATCATTTTGATAAGTTTGTAAACTCATTATCTAATATTTAGTACAAATTTTATTTTTATATTTCAAAGCTTATTTGCCTTGTTATCTAATTCTTAGTATAAATTTTATTTCCATATTCCATATTTAAAAATTTATTTGCATTAATTGTCTACTATTTTTTAAATAAAAAAATAATAAAAAATATAGCTATTAAAATCGACGGCATCATTGTCGCTTTTTAAATTTAAAATAGACAAAAGAAAATAAACTACAGACGATAAACTTGTCGGTATTAAATTTAATGGCTATTTTGTCAATTTTAATGAATCAAATATCGACAGACGCGTTGTCGATTTATATAATATTATTGACGACAAACTTGTCGATTTTGTTAAATAGGAAAAAATCTTAAACTCATACTATAGACGGTAAAGTTGTCGATTTTATTGAAATATTATCGACGGTAAACCTAGTCATTGATTTTATTATAATTTTGAAAAGTGACAAATTTAAAAGCGACCACTTCCGCTGTTGATTTTGCCGTCGATTTTAACAGTGTTTCTTGTAGTGTTCAACCCCAAGACCATCCATATTAAATCATTAAGAAATATAGTTGAGATGCAGAAACGTACCTGAATTCGTGAGTATTGAGAGAGATTGATTTTTTTATTTTTCTCGACCAAAGTCTTCTGTCTCCATAGAGTTGGATCGTAACTCCTTTTTTGGAGAAAAAAAAGCTATGAAAGTGGCTTTGATGTGTTGGGGACTAAAACTCCGAAGTTATTATTTATATTTGAGTGCGGTATTTATTAAATCCTAAAACTCAAATAAAATAGTATTATCTATGTATTTATTCTACTCATTTAATTCCAAATCAAAAATAATAATGACTTATTTAACTCAGTATTTTTTATAATAAATGGGATCACCGTTATACAAGTCATTTAATATGAAATAGCTAAATTTACGATTATAATTAATATATGTATTACCTATAAATATAGTAATTTTCTAACTTATTTATCTTCTATCTCGTATATCCGAGATGTGTAATGACATTGAAAAAAGGAAGAATTATTGTAAAGGACCATTAGAAAGATTTAATTATTAAAAAGGACCTTTAATATTAAAATTATTAAGAAGGGCCAAATTTTTTTATAATATTTAAGAAGAAGAACCAAATCTTTCTATAAAGAGACAAATATATCTTTAATTATTTTTTATTTATTTTTTATAATTTTTCCATTAATAATAAAAATTACTAAAATAATAATAAAAAATAAAATTTTAATAACAGTTTTACTAAATATTATTTTCTAAAATTGGTCATCTAAAATTTTAAATTAATAATTATTCTTCAGATACTTATACAATAATACTTATTTCGTGTTATGTATTATAGTAAATCGAGTTTATGAACTGATTCAATTTATCATGTATTTTCTATAATAATAAATTGAATTGGATTGATTAGATTTATTAAAGAATTTAGTGCAGATATAATTTTTCACTTGTTTTAATAAATTGAAATGGCCTAATTCGATTTATTTAGATATTTTATCTTATTAATAAATTAAATTTATCTAATTTAATTTATATAGATATATTTAAAACAGATGTGTAATCAAATAATTTTATGTAGGACATCTGTATAATTTTAATCTCTATTTATTAACGTAAATTACCTTT
>NC_029790.2:89520740-89524204 GCF_000816755.2 Arachis ipaensis
TTTATGAATTGATTCAATTTATCATCTATTTTCTATAATAATAAATTGAATTGGATTGATTAGATTTATTAAAGAATTTAGTGCAGATATAATTTTTCACTTGTTTTAATAAATTGAAATGGCCTAATTCGATTTATTTAGATATTTTATCTTATTAATAAATTAAATTTATCTAATTTAATTTTTATAGATATATTTAAAACATATGTGTAATCAAATAATTTTATGTAGGATATTTGTATAATTTTAATCTCTATTTATTAACGTAAATTACCTTTGAATTTATATCATGTTTTATTATTATAATTCAATGGCTAAATTAACATGAATGCTTTTTTTTTTACCAAAGATAAGAGACTCGAACCCGCGACCTCTTAATTGAGTATGGGGAGATCTCTTAAAAAAAATTAACATGAATGCTATACCCTAAAGAAAATATAAAATGCAGGGTCTCTAAAAATTATAATCTTTATATTGATAAATTTTATTTCTCTTAAAATTTTAATAATTTTTATTAATTATTTTTATTTATTTTTTTATTTTTGTGATCTTTACCCAAGGAGAAAAATAAAGCTAAAAGATCATAAAAGTAAAAAAATAAATAAATAAATAATAAAAATTACTAAAGTTTTAGAAAAAAATTGTTAATATAAAAATTATAAAAAATAATTAAAGATATATTTGTCTCTTTATAGAAAGATTTGGTTGTTCTTCTTTAATATTATAAAAAGATTTGATCCTTCTTAATAATTTTAATATTAAAGGTCCTTTTTAATAATTAAATCTTTCTAACGTCCTTTACAATAATTTTTCCTTGAAAAAATGTAAATATTTTATTCGATCTATTGCAAATTTTAGTATATAAAGTATTTAAATAATTTCAAAAAAATCCTACCAAACAGGCACTTAGAAGTTAGAAGACTGTTTTTTCTGGAGGGACAAAATAATATAGTAGAAGTAGAACTAGTATGTTGAAAGTTAGAGAAAGAATTTACATTTTGATAAAAAGAACAGAAAAGGAGAATAACGATATATTTGAAATAACGTGACTATAGATATAATGATTGAACATCTGATATAAGCTGACCAAACTATCAAGGATATATAGTAAAGATTGACCATTAGCTTCACGCCTTCACTTACCTTCCCTTCTCATATTTTTGGAAAATTTAATTTGGATGTATACTTTGCTCTCGTCTCATTTATGGCGCCCTCATATATATTATCTCCGTTTATCAATGAATTTTCATTCCACTAGCATTGCCATTGTACATTTGTACTGCTCTGATCTGCACTAAACGAAGCTAATATAGGAGGCTTTAATTTTGGTTCTGACTTCTGAGTTATGTAAGTAGTCCTTTTTATAGCCTCTCTTTATTTGAAGATACATATTACAATAATTATGTTTTTTAAACTTATCAAATATAAGTATTATTATTTAATTATTACATAGGTATCATAGAGTTCACCATAAGTAGAAATATATATGTATCTAAATAAGATGAATATTTTTTTTGAGAGTAGTGTCTGATGATCAAGTAAATAGTAGTCAAATATATATAAGAGCACTTTTTTCTTCTTCTTTCCCTTTTTTCCTCTTTATCTCTTCTACTTCTTCCACCAGCAAAATTTCCTTTTCTTCTTCCCTCACGTTGTATCCTTCTTATTCTTCTTGAATTTGATAAAATTGGAAATTTGGAATTTTCAGTTTTGAATTTGAATTGTGTAATAGACGTGACATTAGGTGTTATTATATTGTCTTATGGACTAAGAGGAAGAGATTGGGATGAAGAATTTTGGAGAAATGTTTGAAAAGAAAGAGAATGGAAAATTTTGTTTGAGAGAAAATAAAATATTGAAAAAATAAATATAGGATTTTTTGTATTATGATGCTGAAATTTTTGCATTGTTTTTTGTAAAATATCTGTTGTGTTTTGCCATAATTTCGGTGTTATTTTGTTGGAAGTGTTGTATTGCTGTGAAAAAGAAGTGGTGTACTAAAAGAACTTATGTATTGTTTTCTGTGATAAAGAAAACAAGAAAGGGGAAAAAGTCAAAGAAAATAATATATACATTTGTATGTAATGTTCAAATTTATAATTAGATAGTGTTAATATATTTGTCAGGTTCCTTTCGTTTACTATTACTGTATTACAAATCTCAGGTCTCGTCATTTTACTTTTTATTTTATTTTAACTAATAGATGTGTTACGANTCTGTTGACTCTCCATAATACTAATAAACGGGAATGATGTTATATGGAATAAAAATCTCGTATTATGATTTGAATAGGAAAGTAGGATGAAAGAAGGAAAATCACATAGAATTATATAAAATCAATGGAAGGGAAGAAATGATACAATTATATAAAAAGAAATTAGTGAAAGTACATAGAATGAGAATTAAGGACTTAAATCATTTATCTTAAGTTAATTTGGTAGAATTTTATCGTAATTTGTGTAGGTGGTAACTGGTAAGTAACCTTTATTTTCAGGAAAAGTTATTTGGTGTTATGAGAATATAAAGTCAAATGAAAATATACTAAAGGACTGGTTTGGATAAGTTTCATAAGTGATTTTTTTTTAATTTTTAACTTATAAAAAAGTGTAGTATTAATATCTGGTATAATTTTTAAAATAAAATTGCAACTTTTTAAAAAGTTATTTTGGTACTTAAAGAGAAGTTAAAAAAAATAATTTTTTTCATAATAAAAAGTTTTTTTATCACTTTTCTCTTAAAATAAGTACTTTTAAAACTAAAAAATTAAACACAAAATAACTTATTTATAATTGTTTCAAAAAATATTTTTTTATTTTTCAGTATTTTCACTTTTACTATTAAAAATTTATCAAATACACTAAAAAATAAAAAATAACATTTTTTATTAAAAAATAATCTTTTTCTATCAACTTAGTCATAAATGAATCAAAAAGCAATATGTAAAGTATCGTTTTGTGCATGCAGTAATTCATTGATCAGCGACAAACTTTTAAATAAAACTCAGTACCGCGATGGATTAGTCTTTGACCTGCCGGATTAGAGAATACCGTAAAAAATCAAAAGAAAAAGCAATATGTAAAGTATTATTTTTAGATTATAATTGGATTAACTCATAATGCAAATTTCAAACAATTAAAATCCCTAAATAGATATTTAGACTTTCTTTGAATGTGCATTGTAACATTTCATATTTGTTATATGTCATTAATCTCTAAATTTTCAAATTATAATACATCAGTCCCTCAATTAAAATAATTTACCATAAATCACAAAAAATTCCAAATTTGTCTTGCATAATTTAAAATTTCAGAAAGAAAAAGTCTTAGGAGACTAAAACAAAATTAAAATTCTAAAAAATAAAAATATTTAAAACTCAATTAAAAGAAATAGTCTAAATTGATACTCTTATTTTTAGTGAACTTTTTATTAGATTAGAGTTGTTTGACAATTGATTATAGTGTTAT